>NC_082389.1:14265397-14286967 GCF_031168955.1 Gadus macrocephalus
TTCACTCACAGGGGCCTGCAGAATGTGGCCAGAGTTGGGGCCTGTAGCTCCAGCCACAAGCTAACGGTACCTGGTGTTCCAAGTCTTTAGGTGAGCTGCAGGTGTCTAGGTTAGCTCTTCTGAGCCAGTGTCCATTTTGGATCAGAGATACACGCTGACAGATCTTACAAGAGTACGATGATAAATGCTTGTTCGTCGTCGACAGGAAGTAGTTAATTGGTATTGAGGGAATGCTATGCAGGATGGTCGTATACAGCAATAGTAGTCTTTTTTTGCGGTTATGAAAACTCTGCCACTAAATGAATTGGGTTATTGTCTCTAGATATCGCCAGAAATATGATCATACAGAGGTAATTGTAATAGAAATCTAGTCACATTTAGTTTGTCAAATGCACACTTATCACATTGTAAAATTGAGCTTATCTTTACTTCTCGTTTAGTTTGTGTTCAACATTATGAAGATACAAGCTAGATCATACACAATATAAACCTCATAAAGAGAATCAGCAATATAGAATAGTTTTTATTATCTGATGGGACGTCTGATTGTGTTCACACACTTATTTAAAATGCACAACCCCAAAACAAGAGTTTATCACAGAAATATCCTCCCCAGGCTGGGAATAAGACACTTTTTGTCACCTACATGGGGGCTGAGGGGCACGGTGGGAGGAGGAGGGTTAAAGGATGTGTCGGTAACAGAGATATGGAAGTTCGGATACAGCCCGTATCCGAATAAGACGCCATCACACTGTACTGATAGAGAGCTGGGACATATATGAAAAACACCCAGATAAAGGAATCGCTCCCTGTCTCTCTCTTCGTTCTCAGCCCGGTACAAGCCCTCATTTGAAGGCCCATTGGTTGTGTTTAGTTTTTTCGGTGGTTATCGTGGCAGTAGAGTTTGGTGGGTGCACCAGGGTCTTGTGACCCACCAGAGTGGAGCACGGCCTGCTGGGCTCTGTGTGTCTCACTGGGAGACTCTGAGACCAGCCAGTTTGTCAGCCACACCTTGCTCCTGTCCTCCCACACTACCCTCTGACACGAACACACACACACACACACACACACACACACACACACACACACACACACACACACACACACACACACACACACACACACACACACACACACACACACACACACACACACATACACAAACTCTGACAGAAACACACAGTGTGTGTCACAATGACACACACACACACACACACACACACACACACACACACACACACACACACACACACACACACACACACACACACACACACACACACACACACACACGTGCACGCTGGTAACAGCCCGGCGGGTGAGCAGCAGGGCGTTCCGTTTTGGGTGAGTCAAGGAAGCAAGGACGGTACATGTCCAAATGACAAAGGTTGCTTTTACACACCTGCCATGGGCCGTTTAATCATCTACCGCACACAGCCACTCAGCCCCCGGTGTCTCAGTGTGTCCTCCCAACAGAGTCCTAGCACCCTGCCCACCCTGAGGGACGCAGTGGCTGGGAGTGAAGCCAGAGAGGGGGCGAGAGAGATAGGGAGACAATGGGGAGAGAGAGGAAGACCCACATGGATCTCTCTCTTAACTTGGTCTTTTTTTATGGAGGAGAAATGTCAATGGGGCACTGTTGTTTTCTTTCTTTCTGTCTTTTATCAGTTCCAGGGCAGGGAATCTTATATGATTAAATTCAGGACTTTATTTTATAGGCTCTGTAATAAATAAAGACTAGACGGGGAGTGTTACCACAGTTTTAATATTGCAGTGTGGGTGTGTGGCTGTGATTATTTAATGTTCTGGATTTGCTGGATGATTTAAAATTCTTAGGATGTCTGATGAACATCAATAAAGTTTCATTATATTGCAGTGTAGAGTTAAAACCGCTCAAATACATTCATCCATCACAGCAAGTTGCGACCAAATTGAATATACATATGGCGACATTGTATGTCTTCATATTTACATCTATCTTTTCTTGTGATTTTCTATTCAAACTGGATTTAAACTTTAATAATAATGAATATTCAATCATTTTGAAGTACTTGTTTCATCTCTCATGGTTTAAATGAATTACAAAAGAACAATTCGAAACACACCATTTTTTTTTTAAATATCCATACACGTGAAATATCTTTGCAGATAAAGCCTCCATTTTTTGGTTTAAATAAGATCATATCTAATCATATCTAAAGCATAAAGACCTTCTTTAGCAGGAAGATTAACCCTTAATTGTATTGATTCAGAGATATTGTATTTCAAACCAAAACCTTTTTTTAAACCTAGTTTTTAATTTTTCATCATTGATTAATTCATATATTTCCTTGAATAAAACGCATGGCTTTCATTAGAAAAATATCCCGAGGTTACATTTGAACTGAAGTATTATTATTGCAATTAACAATAATAATAATAATAATGAAGATTCTTCATTATTATTAATAATAATAACAATAATAATAATAATAACGCCATATCGCTATACAACTACAGTTATCCGATAGGCCTACAAAAAAATAGAACAAACAATATTCAGTATATTTGTGTTAATGTAGCCTATTTTATGATCAGAATAAAAATTACTTTACTTAAATAAACATCAAGTCGCCTATGACAGACAATATATCTCAGGAAAAGGCCCTTGTTAAATGTGTTTCGTTATAATAAATTCCAATGGCTTTTCTTTCGTTGTGTGCCCGTAACACAGAGCTAAATGGCTAAATACTGTTATGTCCCATTAATCTTAAACTTGACCAAACCAGGCCTATCCTTTATAATACAAGAAGCCCTATCGAAACTGATGAGGGTTATTATGTCTTATCAGACACCAACGAGCGGAGGGTCGATTGACATAACGACGAATATTTGACTCAATTCGCCAGTTTGTATCGGTATCCATTTAGTTTATAAACCCTAATAATAATCTGTTAAAGAGCTCAGATCAAATCGGAGTAATCCCTGACCATTGTTATCTCAGTGACATAATACACATATCACAAGGTCTGCTAAAGCCTTATTGTTTAATCAGTAGGCCTTAGAACTACTGTGACTCTCAGAGAGATAATCACTATCATGTCGGTACATATGGTAATTGCTCCCAGGAGGAATGGCCCTTATGCAATGAAATAAACAAACATTTGTTGAGATTGGACCTAAAAATATATTTAGAAATAAATCGAAAATTTAGATTTGAACGCATGTTTAAATATACTTCACACGGATTAGTAGATTAAGCCTCTGTAAATACCTTTTTAATATTATTATAAAAAACATTTGTATTATGATTAGTTTCGTTGTTGGTCTTCTTATTTAATATATGCTAATGTGACTTGCTATGATTTTAAATTGGCAGGTTAAAAACCTATCGAACGTGATTAAATGTGTTTGTATGTGGGCCTTTGGTGTGTGTGCCGTCACGAGGACCCCCAGGCCCGAGTGCAGCGTGCCCGCGTGCTCCGCCTCCCCTGGAGAACGGGAAGATACGGACGGCGGAGACTCCGCGGCGTCTCGCCACTGCTCCCCCAGTGATTCGTCACGAGCGACTCTGTCAGAGAAACACAACTTTGGCATCATTGTGAGAACACCTCATTAGTCAAGTAGTGGAGGCGCTGAGGCAGACAGCAGCCAAAAGCAGGGAGTTTTGGTGTGTGTGTGTGTGTGTGTGTGTGTGTGTGTGTGTGTGTGTGTGTGTGTGTGTGTGTGTGTGTGTGTGTGTGTGTGTGTGTGTGTGTGTGTGTGTGTGTGTGTGTGTGTGTGTGTGTGTGTGTGTGTGTGTGTGTGGGGGGGGGGGGGGTTCCTCTCTCCTCGCACCTCGATGACATGGTCGTTCATTCAGAGCTTGTGATTGGAGACAGTAGCCTAGTGCCATGGATTCCTTCCATTCCACCATTCGAGAAACTCCATCGCTGCTGAGGCCAAGAAAATGTGGAGGATTGGGAGCCACATAGCTGGGGGCCATTTGCTATATTTCAACAATTATGCTTTGACCTCTCACAAACACACGCACAAACGCAAACACACACACACACACACACACACACACACACACACACACACACACACACACACACACACACACACACACACACACACACACACACACACACACACACACACACACACACAAACGCTCACACACAGAAATGTGAACCAGAATTAGGCCTATCTGAACTCAGGTTGCGTTGCACCATGGCTGTATTCTCAAAGTTCAGCAAACCCACCTCAGTTTAATTCAGTCCATCCACCCCTCTACCGAGGAGTCACCCTGCAGAGCCTATCTCCTGCCAGACACGAATGTAAATAGACACGAATACCTGGCGGATGGTCCTCCGGGTGATGCGTGCAGGACGATCTGCGGCCCTTTGTGAACACGACCGAAGAGCCGTCACAGAATGATTCGATTGACACCTTGTTACTTTTGATCACGTCACTCCCCCATGTATATTCCAGCTGAATGCATCATCCAGCTTCAAAGTGAAGAAGCGTGCAGTGGGCTGAGCTCCTATTCAGGTAAAAGCCTTTAATCCCACCGCGAAACGTCTCCTTAAAATAAACTAATTAGGAGACATGCAAATTGTGTCCAATCGGAAGTGGAAGATCTGATCAAATGGATAATAGTCATTTAATTATGGCTCCAGAAATAATACAAATAATATAAGACTAGAGAGGGTTAATTTATAAAAAAGATTGTTATTTTTCGTTTTGTTTTGCGAGTAATATGGAAAAGGTATAATAGGCCTTGAACTCACCTTTTGGTTATTCACAACCACAGACATTATGGGAAAGAGGGAAGCCGGGTAGAAAGACCGTTAATAAATCACCTCAAGAATAACCTGCATGATTTATTTTATTAGTATTTTTATGTTAATCAGACACATATTAAGAGAGTGGACATAAGTGAACGTCATTGAACCATTTAGTTATAATGCAGAAATAAAGGCCTGCTATTTTGTGAGCAGTCCAATTTAAATATTTGTGCATTAAAAACAAAGCGGAATGCTGTGCAGCGCCTTCCTGGTCTGCCTGAATGCAAATCCTCAGTATGCAAAACAACGCTAACACTAACAAAGAGAACTGTTTCCCTGTTCAGTCTGCTTAAACACGCTGTCCCCAAAGAAAATAACGAAAAAGGACGAGAATCGTGATTACATTGGCAACTTATTGTGATTCAAGACCCTGATCCACTCTCGTCCTCATCCCGATGGGCTCCAGGGCTGAGCTGAGGCTGGCCCCCCCAGCAGCGCTCTGATTGGTCCGCGGGGCTGATCGCCTCTCCGGCCGCCAGAAGCGCCTCCTCTCAAAAGCCTCGCTAGAGCCTCCCGACGTTTTCATTATCTCCTGGAGCTACGACTGCACACTATTGCAAACTTTTTTTTAACTCGCGACCCCATGGAGCCATAGAACTAACAGGTACGTGTTGTATCGGGATACAGCTCCAACTTTATATAACTTTAAAACTCTCTCCTCTACCCGCTGCCCCGCTGGCGGACTGGTCAACATCTGTCCTGCGGTCCAGCGGCGGAGTACCTAAATCATTTAGGGGTATTGTTTTATCACTAGCCCTCCTTTGGGTCTTATCTGTTATGAGCCTTATCATGAGGCTATCTCTTTGCTTCCAAGACATATTGCGTTGTGTTTCCTATCACCGGCGGTGTGTGTTTTGGGTGTAATTATGAGGCGGTCGGAGCAGGGAGGACGTGAATGGTGCGTTAGAAAGCGCTTTACTGCACTTTATTTAGTTTGTGGTACCGAGTCAATGATAAATCGTTTGCTATTCCCCTCTGGGGGGAAGAAAACTGGGACCCTGTGTATCCATATATTCTTACTGGTATTTTTCAACTTTAGAATGGATATTTGTTTCTAAATGAACCAATCAAAGTGTGCTTCCATGGGGAACGGGTCCCGGCTGGGACTGTGTAGGACGATAGTTGAGGATGATGATGATGATGATGATGCATTTAGTTTGGTATGTTAACCTCGGCTTGATCTATCTGTCGCTCTCATTCGCAATAACACTCAAAGATCGGTATCTCTGGAGTGGGCTCATCTTTTGCCTTGAAGTATCCCCCCAATCGTGACGTTTTTAACGCTTTTTTTTTTATTCATTCCTTTCCCCAGGGGAAATTGAGCCCTCACTATTTCTAACATCACGGTGTATCAGCACTGCCCCTGGATGGAGCTGGGTGACAACAGCTGGTCCATGGTCAAGCGAGAAGTCAGCAGCCCCGGGTCCCCGCCGGCTGAGCACAGCTACCTGCACTCTCAGGACAGCAGGGGGGAGGCGCACCCCTCCTCCGAAGACCTGCGCTCCCCCGCCGCCCCGCAGCCGCCCAGCGAGCTGGACGTGGCGCTGGGACACCGGCACCGCTCCGAGGGCCGATCACTACACTCCTACGTCCACTTCGGACACCACCACCACCACCACCACCACGCCAACGGCCTCGCCGCCTCGGAGGACCTCCCGCTGTTCACGGACTTAGACCAGGGCAACAAGTTGGTGCTGTCGGGCGGAGGGCCTAAGACGGGCCTGCTCGTGGACCCGGCCGACATGTATCAGACACTCGCCATCGCGGCGGCCCAGAGCCAAACCGGATACGACATCTCCTCCAACGGTTACATGCACTCCAACCCCAACTCCCCGGTGTACGTGCCCAGCTCCCGGGTGGGTCCCATGATCCCCAGCCTGTCGTACCTACAGGCCGGCGGCTCGAGTCAGCCGAGCCACGCCGTGGCCGGCCACTCTGTGTGGTCGCAGTCGACCCCCGAGAGCCCGTCGTACTCCACGGGGAGCCCGCACGCGTCCAATCGGTTCCACTACTCCCCGAGTCCGCCCATTAACAACGGCGTGTCCCGGGACAGCGGCTACGCCAACCCGCTGAACGTGGGCAGCCGGGACCAGTACGGCCTGTCCCGCGCCCTGCCCGGATCCTACCCCAGCCCCTACTCGCACTACGTTGCCCCGCAGCCGTCCCAGCTGTCCTCCCCGTGGCCCGGGGGGCCCTTCGATAACCCCATGTTGCACACGCTGCAGAACAGGGGCTCCGCGACGTCTCTAATACGAGGACCCAACGGAGGTATGGAGCTTTTTATTTATATATAATTATATTAATTATTTTTTATTAAATTGTCTGCTGTTGAAAGTCTGCAACTGCAGGGCCTTTAAGTTCAAGCGTAATGTAGACATAAATAGAGCAAATATAGACCTACGTTCATATTGGGTGCATTACTGTGGTGTGTATTGTTCTCCTACAACTTAATGTTAATGAATGCATGTATTTAGAATTCTAGTCATTGCACACTAAAAATAATTAGAATAACATAGATACTTAATTTACTGTCAAACTGCCATTTTTCATTATATTCAGCCTTCAATAAAGTTAGGAGAAAATATGTCAAAAACCAATCTCCCTGAATCTATCTGATTAGAATATCTATCACTTCCATCGTACAACCTGATAAGGATGAATTCACAAACCCTGAGGTGCCTGATGTGTACTATTTTAATTAATTCCTGGTTTTCTGTGTGATTTCAGAGAGTTTCGACGACATGGGAGAAGGCCGGGAGTGTGTGAACTGCGGCTCCATCTCCACGCCGCTATGGAGACGTGACGGCACCGGACACTTTCTGTGCAACGCCTGCGGCCTGTACAGCAAGATGAACGGCCTCAGCCGACCCTTAATCAAACCACAGAAACGGATGGTAAGCCCCCGCTCGATTGACCACCTCAATGTCCCACCTCATCACCTCAAAGTGTGCGGGGTAGAGGGTAATCGCTTAAAATATGCAGGCCTGTATTCGGTCTGGAATCATCGTTATAACTCGTTTCCATTTCCCAATTCATTAACAAAAAACGAATTTATTTTCGTGTAGAATTTAAGTTTTCCTAACAGGCTTGTAAGTTCCCATTAGGATGGGCCTCGTTCAGAATAATGTTGACCTGGCACAGGGGTGGTTTCTTGGATGTGGGTATTTTCCTGGCGCCTTTACGCACAACAATACGCAGCTCTTAGGCCGGCCTGAGCTCCCTGATAAAACAGCCCTCAGAAATAATCACACTCACGGTTGTGTTAAATGGCCTTAGCCTACTGTTACGTAACTAAGTATTATGGTTAGGAACTTGGGGGAAAGATAACCGAACGAAACCCAAATTAAAGCCATCGCTTTCTTCCTAAATGATTTATAGAGCTTTTGGGTCGCAGCCAACGATCCCATTAGTCAGTAGGTCTGAGACGTCCCGGGGTATCACTGCCTTCCTCGCAGTGGTTCTGCCCGAATCCATCTTTATGTTCTGCTTATTCATTCTTCTCCCCAGTCCTCCTCCCGGAGAATCGGGCTTTCGTGCGCAAACTGCCAGACGAGCACGACCACCCTGTGGCGGAGGAACGCGGAGGGAGAGCCGGTGTGCAACGCCTGCGGACTATACACCAAGTTACACGGCGTGAGTGCAGAGCTTCCGCCACATATATGTTTTTTTAATATAAGTTATGAGGACGAAAACACGTCAATTAAAAAAAATGCATGGCTGTATTTGATAGTTGAATAAAATATTGTATATTTTTATTTTATATATTTTTAAACCTGTATTTTGTATTGTATTCTACAGGTGCCTCGGCCCCTCGCCATGAAGAAAGAAGGGATACAGACGAGGAAAAGAAAACCCAAAACCTTGAATAAATCAAAGGGTTCATCCTGTAAGTATTTTATTCAATGTTGGATTTCAAAAGAACATCGAGATGTTCGTCAGTGCCGTGGTTTTATTTTTTGCAACCATCTGAACGACAGACTGACCTTTCTTGTGTTTTATCCTTTCAGCCAATAACAGCACGGTGCCCATGACCCCCACCTCCACCTCCTCCTCCAACTCCGAGGACTGCTCCAAAAACAACTCGCCGTCCACGCAGGTGTCAGGGGTAAGACTGGCTCTTATTAGATCGATTTGAAATGTAGGCCTACTGCAAATAACAGTTCCACCTCGATTATTTACGCCAATTAATACAATCTGATTATATGACTTGTCTTAACTCACTCAACAGCCACAAGCACCCACATACATTTTTATTTTATTTGTTTGTCCACTCAAAACATAAATAAATACTTTAAAAAAATGAATATATTTATAATCCCACGAAATATATGTATTTATAGATATAAATATATACATATACACATGCCATCAGTGCAATTTAAATCCACACCAATGTTTTTAGCCCCGGGTCATACCATTAGCACATACAACTCCCTAGTCTCTGAACCCCATTCCCTTAATCACAGAATAACCACCCCTAACCGTGTACTAATACCCAGCGTGTACTCTTACACAGCGTGTATTCCAATACCCAGCGTGTAATACCCAGCGTGTAATACCCAGCGTGTAATACCCAGCGTGTATCAATACACAGCGTGTGCTGTAACCGTGGTAATAACCTCCACCCCTTTGGTCTCACAGGTGAGCTCCTCAGTGCTGTCGGGCTCCAGTGATGTGTCCCTCTCCGGGGTGAAGTACCCGGTCCAGGAGAGCCTGTACACCAGCGTGGGTCTGTCCGGGCCCTCCGACGTGGCCTCCTCCGTGAGAGGCGAGCCCTGGTGCCCCATGGCCCTGGCTTGAGCCCCCCCCCCCCCCCCACCGTCTCTGCTGGGGGTCCGGGCAGGGGCAGTGATAGGGTGGGGTGTTCGAGGGCATCAAAAGCGTCACGTGGAAGTGGAAGTATTTGGGAGTCTCTCCTTCCCCCCCCCCCCCCCCCCCCCCTGATAAAGCCCATAGCCCCCCAACACCTCCCGCCGACCTCTGGGCGGAGAAGAGAAAGGCGCAGGGGAGGGGTTGGTGGTCCTTCATGGGTGACCTTCAATCACACACCCACCACCACCCAACCCTCCTCCTCCTCCTCCTCCTCCTCCTCCTCCTCCTCCTCCTCCACCCGGGACTCAAGAGTGGAATATCTGGGGATTGTATTCGTCCAGAATGTTGTGGAGAGCTGCGCTACGTCACGTGGGGCCCCTACGACGATGTTTTTGGACAGAAGCCACGCAGGTGATGCTGGTTCAACCCCGGGGACGTCCCGTGGACGGTTTCTGGACCTCTCCATGTCTGATCTATCGTTCTTCTCTTCTGTGACGCAGAGTCAACTCCCAGTTCCGCATCGAAAGACCACTTTGTGACTGTTCTTATGGATTTCCCACTCTGGAGAAGAAACCAAAACGAAACGATGAAAATGACAAAAAATGTAATTGGATGGGATGACCGGTGCTCAGAGAGGCATGACACTAACCTCGAAGGAAATTCAGATTTTTATTTTGTATTTTATTTTTCTGCAACTGGAATCAAACTACAAAAAACCGAGACAACTTTCCATGAATCAAAGTATTTATAAATCTTCCATTGTTAAATATGTGGCAATGATTGTTAATAAAGATATAATTATAGCGTAGAAGTAAAAAAAAAAAAACAGTTTGAATGTCTTTTTTATTTTAATTTTTTTGATGAGTGGTTATTAGAACAATCTTTTTTTTTATCTGCCCATTTACCGCTAATAGCTCTTACGTTATCTGGCTGAAACCAGTTTTGGTCTACACAGGGTATTGAAGACTAGGGCAATCAATGTCATTTCGTCTCGTTGTGTAATTGTTTGCTGAAAAGAGCCGCTTATGAAATCTAGAAACGGTTTGATATTCAAACATTGTGGACTCTTGGGAAATATGAAGGTACTTTTTCAAATTTTTTAGTCGTCTGTTTGTAACTGGTGAAGGTGTGTAGAAGAGGAGGGGAGTAAAAAAACACAAACACACACACACACACACACACACACACACACACACACACACACACACACACACACACCATACAAACAAACACCACACACACACACACACACACACACACACACACACACACACACACACACACACACACACACACACACACACACACACACACACACACACCAACAAACACAAACACACAAACACACAAAAACACAAACAAAATCAGACTAACATTGATGCACCTAAATCTTCTTCATACCTGGGCATTTTGTTACACTTAATACTTGTAATAGTGGACAGTATTACACCATTTAAGTGAAAACAAATTCAAAGCTAACTCATGTTCTGTTATTTAGACTGTGTTTATGCAGTTGAAACAGATTTTTACAATCAAAGAATCATCAGTCCATACTGATAGTAAACATCTCATGAATAATCCCCCACCCCCTCATAAAAAAGAAAAAAAAGAAAATAACCAAAGATTACAGGCCTGTTGATAACCATGGAAACTCCCAAAAGCTGTTTGAATGGCTGGTTTAGAGCAAAGTGACTGGCGGCCGAGGTAGGCCCATAGCAATATGTGTGAAGGTTAAATGTATTGGGGCTGTAATGTCATGTGTTGGCTAGTCTGAAATGGGAGGAGTGTTGCCTTTCGAAGAGCTGTTATGAAACTGGTGTATAGAAATGCATTTTACAATTGTGTCATCCATATAGGGCCCTGCCATTTTCCTGGACTTATTTATTTGTATTAAACATAAGGTTTATTTTAGCTTTGAATTGTGTTGTATTGCTTTTTTGTTTTGTTCTCAGACAGTTAAAAAAATAGATTATTTAAATTGTTTCTAATAAATCATTCTGGTGACACAAGCGACTTTTAAACCACCATCCTCTATTTTAAATAAGTTATTTATCATTTTTGTAGAAGTCGCCATGGACTATTTCTGTGCGTACCATCTCAATGCTCCAGCTAAGGCTGGCCTGGTTCAACTGAGAGGTTTTTCTTCTTCACCAGAGGAAAGTGAGCAAAGCAAAAACAACAGATCTTATCAGCTAATATGTGAAGAGGATTTCCTATGTATTTTCAAATAATTAACTGTGGCCGGCGTTGCTAAGAACATCAGACATGTGATATATTTATCCAGAGACGTTGGGAGGTACAGACTTAAACGAGTCAGGATTAAGTTGTAAATTGAGTTGGAGTGTGTTGCTTCTTCCCTCTTGCGTCCAGTAAATCAGCCCCTTGTGTTTCCACGCAGACAAGCCCTAGTCAGGTGCTTCGCTGCAGGACGGCGAACCCCAGCCCCTCGTCCCTTCAGGAAGGAAGGACCACCTCTCCTGGGTCCCCAATGAGCCGTCCGGGCCAAGCACCTGCCCCAGTGTTCAGTGTGTTGGAGCGCAACGTGACCTCTTGAGTACTGCCGTCACTAGATGAAATTGAGATTTTCAGAGATGGTGAGATTTATGTGCGGGGATTAGCCTTATCTGCCTGCTCTTTGACATCTTGAGTTAGCCGAGTTTATTGAGTGTTGAGGAATGTACCAGGCTCCAGAGAGAGAGAGAGAGCCAGGCTCACCGTTCAGAGTTCAGCGAGCTCTTGTTGCTTGTTGTGCCCCTGTGTGCCTTCTCTCTTTAGTTTAGAAACGAGAGAGAGAGAGAGAGAGAGAGAGAGAGAGAGAGAGAGAGAGAGAGAGAGAGAGAGAGAGAGAGAGAGAGAGAGAGGTAATGGATGAGTTTATTTGAATGTGACCTGGAATTTGTGTGTGAGTGAGCTAGAGATAGAGAGTGTATGTCTGTGTGTGCCTGCTTGTGTGTGAGTGTGTATGTGTGTGTGTGTGTGTGTGTGTGTGTGTGTGTGTGTGTGTGTGTGTGAGTGTCTGTTTGTGTGAGTGAGAGAGTGTGTGTGTGTGTGTGTGTGTGTTTGTGTGTGTGTGTGTCTGTGTTTCGGTGTATGTGTGTGTGTGCGTGTGTGTGTGTGTGTGTGTGCATGTGTGTGTGTGTTTGTGTGTGAGTGAGTGAGTGAGAGAGAGTGTGTGTGTGTGTGTGTGAGTGTGTGTTTGTGCTTGTGTGTGAGTGTGCGTGTTAATATTGTCGTTATTCTTGCTCTCATTATCGAAAACCGTTATCCGTTATGGCCGCCCCTGTCCACAGGTCAGCGGTTGGTGATTGTGAAGTGTGCGCGTCGTGTCAAAGTGTGTCCCCGCCCCACTAGGGTTCGTCTTTACGACTCTGATGTCGGTTCAGAAAGCTCTGGCCGCCATTTTGTGCCGGTAAACATTACAACAGGACTTGGCAAAATCAAGGATGATCCGAGCAAGAGAAACTCCAAACCCCCCTCTTGGACAATTGAATCCTAGCGCCTAGTGCTTTAAACTTTATAGGCATGAGCAATTATTTATCAGCTTTTGGGATATTTATGGCACGGCGCTAGCTTTGCTTTTCAGTATCCATAGTGCTGCGAGGGAGGACATGTAAACACAACATCACAGAGTTCCTCCCGCCCTCCCTCCCTCCCTCCTCCTCCTCCTCTTCCCCCCTCCTCCCCCTCCTCCTCCTCCTCTCCCCTTGCCGCTGGAATAGATGTTCAACAGGGTCAAGGGTCACCAGCGCAACAGTGTTCACACACATTAAGAGGTCACGAGAGACGAATCGTGCGCTCCCCAGTGATGTATAATGTGAAGGTGAGCCGGCAGTATATGTTTCAGCTTGGTTCGTTGCAACCAAAGAAGAAGAGTAAGAATATGGTCCCAAAGTGCAGTTATGACTAGACGAGTAGAGGAAAGGACATGTTTTCAACAGGGGAGATCAGGGTAGAAAAAGGGGGTCAGTGCAAAAAGATGTAGATAACCATTCCGTCCAGTTCAGAGAGAGAGAGAGAGAGAGAGAGAGAGAGAGAGAGAGAGAGAGAGAGAGACAGAGACCAGAACAACAACAAAAAAAAGTTTATTTCTTCGAGGCCGCCAAGTTAAACAACACGGAATGGCCAGGCCAGGCAATCTGGCTCTCTGCCTGCCTGCCTGCCTGCCCTGCCTGGCTGGCTGGCTGGCTGACTGACTGGGGACAAACTACAGGCCTGGCGGCTGTTTGGCCAACGGGCAGCAGAGCAGTAGCCGAAAAAGCAGAACCCAGCAGCACAGTGGATCTCCCAGGAGGGATCTCGATGATCTTTCCACGGTGCCTATCAAACCACAGCCGCGCCGGCATTGCTGGAGCTGCCTTCCGGAAGAGATGGGATCACTGACTCAGCTCCGCAGGCGGCCGACAGGAAGAACGCCAGCGGCCATCTAGGAGCGAGCGCAGTTCAACCGGAGTGGCAACAGATTGTTTTCTTTGCTAGGCGAGAAGGTGTGTTTTTATGCCTGGCGGCAGTTGTTCTCGTGACATCGTCCCTGGAAAGCAGAAAGGGCTTAAGACTTGTTGACTCAGGTTTGTGTTCAATCAAACGATTTCATTGCATTTATCACAGAGATGATATTGCCACAATGACCTCACGAGCCTGTCCCCTATCCCCTCCCCCCCACCACCAGTCAACAATAACCAACTCACTCACAGGAAACTAGTAAACACAGGGGAAGTTATAACACACCTGCCTTTAGCACTGAGGATGTAATTTAACGTACACACATATTCAGCAAAGTTAGATGACAATTCCAAACATGGATCAGAAGAGATGTCAGTATTCGATGTTACTATATATTGTAAATCAGATTTATTAAGAGGCAGCTTCTATTTCTGTTAGTCAGGCTCATCACTGGGAGTGAGTTCCTTGAAGCATGGGAGTCAAGGGTTATAGAAATGGGTGGAGCTATGATCTGTGATCCCGTGATATATGATCCATGTGTGTATTTAGGTAAATGCTTGTGTGGAAACACGTGTCTCTGCATGTGTGTGTGTGTGTGTGTGTTTGTGATAATGTGTGACTGGGATGTGTGTGTGCTTCAGCATGTGTGTACATGTGTGCATGCATGTATCTGTGCTCTTACAGGTACGTACATTTGCTCACACGTGTTTGTGTTTATGTATGTATGTATGTATGTATATATGTGTGTATGTGTGTGTGTGTGTATATGTGTGTGTCCTTATGTATGAGTGTGTATGTGTGTGTGCTCGTGTATGTGTGTGTGTGTGTGTGTGTGTGTGTGTGTGTGTGTGTGTGTGTGTGTGTGTGTGTGTGTGTGTGTGTGTGCGTGCGTGCGTGCGTGCGTGCTCCTACACATGCATGGGAGATAAAGCCAGGAGGGCGTAGGGGAAGGGTCTTTATTGGAGCAGAAGTGCTCAGCGGCTCAGTGCAGAGAACAGAGGCTCTCGTTCTGGGAAATAGAGACAACTTAAAAAACATTTACAGCTGAAGAACCTCCACCTCTCGACCCGACGGGGAGCGTGGAGCTACATCACTGTCCGGGCCGACTCCGACAGGTAGCCCCGTAGCCCCGGCGCGCTCGCCGCGCTGCGCGGGACATCGTCTTCTATCAGCTCACATGAAAGGGGTGGGGATGATGCAGTAGCTTTATTATTATGCCGGGGTCTATTTATGGTGCTCCGTGTTGAAGGTGTACGCACGGCGCTTGGCTCGGTGCCTCTGTGTGATTTAAATAACAGCTCTCCCGAGGACAGGAGCGTGAGTGCCGCTGACACAGATCTCCGGCTGTGGCCAGATTGAAGCGTTTAAAATAAAGGCCCACTTCATTTATATCGGGAGGTGGATGACTCCACCGGTACTTTTAACCATTGTTACGTATTTTAAGAATCTAAGCTACCCACACATAGACCCAATGATGCAGGACCAAACATATTAGCCGTAAATACCATACATAGCCACAAGGGGAGCAAGACCTTATTGGAGGCTGCTCCAGCCACAGATAGCAGCGCTTTTATATATACGAAGAAGCCGAAGCCAGTACGGCACCCCGGCCACGCCCACTAGGCCACGCCCACTTAACGGTCTCTTACCTGTGCACCCAGTGTGAAGAGACCAGAGATTTTCAGCGACCCCCTCGAAGGGTCACGGGCCTTTGCCCGTGGCCCATAGTAGCCAGAGTTATTATCTCTCACACGTGTTCCACTCTTTAGCTACAATTCCCTCCGTATAGCTTCACTTACCATGCCGAAACATGCCGACGACTTTATAATAAATGAAGTGAGTTTAAAGCAACCCGGGATTGGACAACTTTCTTCGAGAATATGCAATACCATCCATTGGTTTTCCTATACTAAGGAATAGCTAGGCAATGTAGGTATGTTATGTGAGATTGCATATCAATGGGCCAGAATAAACAAGGCTTAGAGGCTCATACAGCAGATATGCTCAGACCCACACATCTTTAATCAAGAGCTGAGCATAGCTTAGTCTTGGTTATTTTTTTCTTTAGAGTTGTCTCTATATAGTATATACATCCAACTTTATTTCTAAGAAATTCACAGATTGTCTATTTTCTTCTGTTTACTTTCCTAAACATCTCCGCCAGCGTTGTGTCCTGAGCACGTCGGAATTTGATTATCAAATCAGTCTCTCTACAACAATGAGAGATTTTTCAAAGAGAGGCTATGCTTCCCCTGTTTAATGAGAGATGTGGCCCACACTCCTCTTCCATGACCCAGCTCTGAGGCCGTTAAATCACCTAGGCCTAACTCATCGAGAGTGTCTATCGGAGGAGGGCTCTGAGATCCAGCAGGGTTCACGCCGGGGTTACGGGGACGCTGTCTCCACTCCGCCGCTGGCCCAGAGTCAGCTCTGTGTCCAAGGCGTTTTGAATTAAAGTCCGCTGCTGTCCCGTGTGTGGGAACCCGAGCTCGCAGCCAATTGCAATACTTCCCGGAATATATTTCTGTAAGAGCCGCGACTCATTTTTCTCAAGAAAACAAAGTGGATCGGGGGGAGCTTGTTTCAACCAATTAAACATGTGTCAACAAGCAACATGCTAATTGTTTTCTCTACTTCCAAGGCAGATTCTAGGCTGATAACGTACTGTCCATCCTGATTGTGAAACGCCGTTTGATTATTCCAGATCACATGTTTCATGAAAGTCTACGTCATATGAGGTATTCTGTTATGTTAACTTATTGCTATATTAAGTTAAGCTAGTTTGTCAGACTGTAGGTCAACATTTTAATAAGAGAGGTAAGAGAAACCAGGTGAGATACATTGAGATCATTTGTCTTTATGGCACTGTTACATTAAACAGTGTTTTTTTCTGATTATGTGTGTGTTTGCATGGAGTGGGTGTCTGTGTGTCATCCTTCCTGTGTGTAAGGGGGTGTGTATACATGCTTTTTCTTTCTTCTTTTCCCGTGAAAAGCCCTGATCCTCAGGTAGGGGCGCTCAGGACTCCATCGCCCCATCTCTGGCCTCCTTGAGCAGGGTCCCGACCAGGGGAGCATCATCGGCTGAGTCACCAAGTGGGCGAGGGCGTCTGCTGGGACTCCAACCGGCTCCTCCTCCCTTACCCAGAATGCACCGCAGCGTCCCAGACTTCTGGGCCGTGCTCGCTCATGGCGAGGTATGCCTGTGTAAACATCATTCGGCTCCGTGAAGGCTCGCAATGCCATAAATTTTCCTCTTTGTTTCAGATAGCCAGGGAGCTACAAAGAGGGCTGTTGGGGGAGCATGCTGGAAGTCCCAGGCTAGGAGGAGACGCTCTTGGTGGAGTCCAGTGCAGTGGGCGGCTCAGGGAGCCAGCCCTGGCCTGCTGATTGGCTGGCTTCCCTCTGAGACCTCTTATTACGGGTTAGCCTGATAACGAAGCGAACAAGCAGGAGATACATCAAGGCTGACGCATGGCAAGCTCCCAAACTGGAGATAGGAGCGCTCACCAAAAATAACCAGAGTGAGGAGGAGAGATAGGATCTTCTGTGTTTCATTACGTTTGTGTGCATACATTTTTACAGGATCAAACATTCAGAATCAGAGGAATGGATTCTCAGAAGTCGGTTGTGTTTTCTGTTATTTATATAGAGTGAAATAAATACAATGATACATTTAGCTTAAAGCTACATTTAGCATAAGAATGCATTCAGCATTAGCCTATTCACAGTGGAACGGTGGTCCTTGGCATCTCAACCACAGAACCTTTCCTTCTGCGCTGACCATCAGGGACCTTTTGGCTCGGCCAACCAATCAATTACAGCCCATGACTTTAAAACTTCCTGTTTTCCCCCCCTGTCCTTAATTAAGGCCAATCTGGCCCCGGCCGCACCAAAGAGAGGAAACAGCCTCAAAATAGTTCAAAATTTCAGCGCATTCAACTACTTTGTAGCCGCCACAGATTGCATCGGCCCAGCGTTGTTACGCAGGGTCAACAGCGTTTGATCGTCAGGGGAAATTGTGTCCGTCATTTCTTCCTGTTTGGCCCCAAAAATGTGGGAATCAGAGCCGCTCCCCTCCTGAGGTAGCAGGCATGGGCTACAGAGTACGTGGGCCCGGGCAGGTTCTCAGACAGGCCCGTCTCACATCCATCACCACCACGTTTATTATTGCACTGTTACAGTCACCTATTCTGAGACGGAGAGAGAGAGAGAGAGAGAGAGAGAGAGAGAGAGAGAGAGAGAGAGAGAGGAGAGAGAGAGAGAGAGAGAGAGAGAGAGAGAGAGAGAGAGAGAGAGAGAGAGAGGGAGAGAGAGAGAGAGAGAGAGAGTGAGTTATAAAGAGAGAGAGAGAGAGAGAGAGAGAGAGGGGGAGAGAGAGAGAGAGAGAGAGAACGAGAGAGAGAGAACGAGAGAGAGAGAGAGAGAGAGAGAGAGAACGAGAGAGAGAGAACGAGAGAGAGAACGAGAGAGAGAGAGAGAGAGAGAAAGAGAGAGAGAGAGAGAGTGAGTAATAAAGAGAGAGAGAGAGAGAGAGTGAGTAATAAAGAGAGAGAGAGAGAGAGAGAGGAGAGAGAGAGAGAGAGAGACAGAGAGAGAGAGAGCGAGAGCGAGAGAGAGGATAAGGGGGGGGGGAGAGAGAGAGCAGATGACGGAGAGAGAGAGAGAGAGTAATAAGAGACAGATATAGACAGAGAGTGGGAGAGAGAAAGTGGTGAGGGAAAGAGTGAGTGTGTGGGAGAGAGAGAGTGAGAATGGTTAAGAGACATAGAGAGAGAGAGCGGGAGAGAGAGAGAGACTGATTTATGCCTCACTGTTTCTCTTTCCTGTCCTCATTTATGAAAACAAAATTCCAGTGCATTCCTGTAGTAGCGTTTGTCACAGTGCGGGCCAGCACTGGGACACAAGCTGCCCAGCATAGCACTTCCTCGTGCACGCCCATATCACACGTGCACACTCTGCAGACTTTCCCAATTGACGGGAAAAAAGATTTTAAGGAACTGACCTTTACAGGCAGACGCTCCCATTTTATCCAAACCCCCCCACCCCAACCGTCTCCACCACGACAGCCACCATCCGCTCTCTCTCTCTCTCTCTCTCTCTCTCTCTCTCTCTCTCTCTCTCTCTGCCTCTCTCTCCAAAGGAGCATGCATCTATAGGCAAGCGTTGGAAACCTGCGTCCACTCGACCTGTTATCAAGCGGGCTCTGTTGTATCCCCTCCGTGGAATACCTGGCAGTGTTTTGAAACGGCGGCCTCCTCAACTCTGAACTGAAACTCACCTTCAAGGCCTCCCTCCGTGTTTTTTAATGTTTTTTTCTCTCTCATGGAAACAGGAAAAAGGTGGAGAAAGGTGGGGAACACTGGCTTAGGAACTAGGAACAAGGTTGTTCATCGGAGGGCGGGGGGGGGGGTTCATCGACATTGCTGGAGGGGGTGAGGGGGTGAGGGTGGGGTCAGGGGGTTTTATAGGGTGATGTTTGGGAGTCAGTGACACATTCTTCTGATGGGTCATTGCAGACTGATGAATGTTGCTCTATTGTTTGCTGTGGTGGTATCGCTGCCAGACCTCCAGGGGAATAAACTCTTCCATGGACGTCGCATTCTCAACATTTAACAGCACAAGAAGAAACAAGGTTCTTTATTTGATATCACTTGGGGATCATCCTATTGGGGATCATCCTATTGGGGATCATCCACAGCAGCATTCTGTCTTACCGCAGAAACACAAACATAATTAAGAGTGTAGTCAACCATGCTGTACTCACGGCAGGTCAAGACATTTTGCATCAATGAATATTTGTAATGTCATTCAACCTTTCCATTTTTCACACGTTCTACATCTCAGATCCCCAGACAATGTGTTATGGTTCTGTACTCACACAAATAACCTTCAGCTCCTTCTGCTGTGGGTTGCTGCACTGTGCCCCAGCTGTTTGGAGCAGGTCGCCTGGTGTAGCCTGACGGAGGTGAGAGGTGTGGCCTGACGGAGGTGGGAGGTGTGGCCTGACGGAGGTGAGAGGTGTAGCCTGACGGAGGTGAGAGGTGTGGCCTGACGGAGGTGAGAGGTGTGGCCTGACGGAGGTGAGAGGTGTGCCTGACGGAGGTGAGAGGTGTGGCCTGACGGAGGTGAGAGGTGTGGCCTGACGGAGGTGAGAGGTGTGGCCTGACGGAGGTGAGAGGTGTGGCCTGACGGAGGTTAGAGGTGTGGCCTGACGGAGGTGAGAGGTGTGGCCTGACGGAGGTGGGAGGTGGAGCCTGACGGAGGTGAGAGGTGTGGCCTGACGGAGGTGGAGGTGGAGCCTGACGGAGGTGAGAGGTGTGGCCTGACGGCGGTGAGAGGTGTGGCCTGACGGAGGTGAGAGGTGGAGCCTGACGGAGGTGAGAGGTGTGGCCTGACGGCGGTGAGAGCACTGGGGTCTCCTACATGTGAAAGCAGCCAAAGGCCTCTTAATAAACAGGCTTGCTCTTACGTAACGTATTTTATCGTTTACTTTTATTTATCTGAGCTTTTATCCCCCGTGCCGTACAATAAAGGGCCTTCAACCAGAAGATACAAGCCAGGAAAGGCAACGTGGCATCGTGAGAGAACATGCGATTCATCAAACGGCCTCAAGTGCTTCATTTTGGAAACGAGAGATAAAGAACTTTATATTTATTTATTATTTATTAGAAACTATTTATTAAAAAAAAATCAAATCATGGGCCAAGATGCAGCCTGAACAGATTACGTTTCTGTCAGTGGCGGGTCACTGCCAGCGCACTAACATTTAGTTAACCCCTCTCTCTCCCTCAAGTCCCACAAAGACAAGGTGTCGGGTAAGGGGGGGGGGGGCACAGTGTTGATCCACCGCTTTTCACTTGATGGGAGGATAATTCTTGAAAGGGTTTTTTATATTGTACATCAAATTTATAAAGTAACACTGTACAAATGCACATGCATGGACACACAAACACTGAACTCACACTCACTATACGGACCATTTTCGCACTTATGAACACAAAACTCAGAACTCTGAACAATATTATAGAAAGCCCCCAACGGGCCTTCAGCTCTGCTCCTCCACCGTCACCTGTTGGAGATTCTTACTCAGAGAAGACGCAAGCCTAGAAACACTCTTCATTCAGGTGAAGGAAACTCAGGGCAGGCAAGTTGGTATAGTGCATAAGGAGGACCCCCAAGGGGGAGTCTTATACACCTGGATAACGGACACACACACACACACGCACACACACAAACACACCACACACAAACATACACACTAACTCACTCACACACAACCCCCCCCCCCCCCCCCCACACACACACACACACCTGACCCCCATCTCACACTGGCCTGATCCCGACCTCCCCCCCGGCCCTCCTCTTCCTCCTCCCTCTGTAGTGTGTGTTCACGGAGCGCTGTCCCTCCCACCGCTGGGCTCAGCCCCGCGCCTGGCCCCGCTTCCCTTTAACTCATTACTTAAAGGAAAAGAAATGCAGCCTGTATCAAAACAAACACGCCTCCC
>NC_082389.1:14289567-14368955 GCF_031168955.1 Gadus macrocephalus
TTGCTGTAGTTGTGAGGAGGAGCCACTAGATAGCGTAACTCATTTTAAACGATAACAGTTGCAGCTGAACAGTGTCAGCCAGATGGCGCTGTTACCGAGCAGTGGAAGAAGAACATGCTGACTCGTGCACAAATGAAAGCAAAGTCCATATTTTGATAATGGTTGATAATCAATTTGACATACACTGTTCTTTTAGCAATGTGAGTATCATTATTCGATTTTAAATGTTTTTGCACAGTATTGCACTTTGTCAAAAAGTAAATGTTTGGGCAACATTGTTCAAAAATACTTACAAATAATTAGAAAAGGCTGTTGACAACTATTGGCCCATTACCGTAATGACGGCGGATCCCTGTAGGCTACAGAATATATGGGGGCGTGGGGGAGCGCGCAGGAAAAGAAAAAAACATGCTCCCTTCTCTGAGCGCCCATTGGTCCACATTTTCCCCGTGCTGCCACAATACTGAACACACGTGACCTTCCTGTTTTTAGCCAGTTTAACGCATGTACTTTAAAGACAGACCACACTGACGTTAGCCAACATAAGCACGATCATCACTTTCTTAATGTCATCGAGGTAAGATCTCTGCTCACGCTCTGACATTGCTTGGAGGTGGACCATGGCGGCTGCCACGAGCAGCAACACATCCACCACCACGCTCCAGATAAAGCATTCCAGCAGCGAACATACACGGAAACGCATAGATCCGAGGAGGAGACAAGCTGCGCTGTCTTTTCTCAGCAAGATCTCTTTGGACGGACGGCCAGTGCAAGATGATGCAGACATCCAAACCGAAGAGGATGATTCAGTTGAGGGAAGGACTAGACAGAGCCTGGTTTCCCCAGAACGCTCAATGCATGCGGCAGATGCTGGTGCTGCCACCGGGGCAGGGGCAGCAGTGGCAGCGACCACGGCCGCCCAGGCGCTCGCTAACCACGCTCTGCTTGCTACAAACCGAGCAAGTTTTGTGATGGGTCCCACTGCTCCCCCCGGGACGGAATCGGACGGGGATGCGTTTGGGCCTTCCATATTCAGCTCACCCTTCTCTGCGGTCCCAGCCGCGGCTAGAGGGAGGCTGCAGACATACACTCAGGGGGTCCTACCTGCCTCCTTCTCCAGGCAGGGCGCCCAGAACTACAACCTGGAGGGCGGACAGATAGCCAACTCTGCAATAGAGCTGCAGAGGTCAAGGTAATGCAAACTGTCTCTGCAAATGTTTTGGTGTACTATGTGATGGGAAAGACACACTTGTGACTAGAGTTGTTGAGACAAAATGATGGATAAACTGTTCTTCTCAAAGGAGAAGGTATACTGTTCTTGCAGCTAGAGCAAGTTGTTTTACAACATCATCGATTTATAGTTCATATTTTCAAAGAGATATCTTTGTTTTTAACCAAGACAGGAGCAACAGCTGTGGAGCTGTTACCAAGTACCCCTGTCCCACTACAAAGCATACCTCATCATTCAAGGAATCCCTCTCTGTCTCTCCCCGTCTGTCTGTTGGTCTCTTTCTCGCATAGCTATGCTAATAGCCTATAAAAAAGTTATTTTGTCTTGACTTGTTCTAGAAACGTGGCACACAGCTGCCCCTAGCCCTGTAATGCAACACCCCCATAACACAACATGATCAATACACTGTGTGTGTGTGTGTCGTGTATGTCTTTATTATTCTATGGGTTTACTTGCCATTGAGAATAAAAGGGGAGGGGTGGTGTTGGTGTGGGGGGGGGTTGGCTGTCAGTTGCACTTGGCTAACAGTCCTCTTAATGTCCCAACCTACTGTCTGGCTTCTGGGTTAAACACACACACACACACACACACACACACACACACACACACACACACACACACACACACACACACACACACACACACACACACACACACACACACACACACACACACACACACACACACACACACACACACACACACACACACACACACACACACACACACACACACACACACACACACACACACACACACACACACACACACACCTGAACATGGAGCTGCAGCAATTAGCATGCAGCGCTCAATTCATTCTCTCCTTGACCCCAGAGCAGAACTAGCCCATCCTCTAATACTATTTCACAATCCCATTTACGATGTGATAAAGGTTATCGGGTTTTTTTTAAACCATAGCCATTTTTGTTAATTTATAAAATCAACCCCAAAACAAAAGCAAAGACGCATGAAGGCTAAGTGTTTGGGTTAGGGTTTATCACACGATCTTATTCAGGTGCTCATTAAGAGAAGTTCTCCTGTGCGCTCCCAGGTAAGGTGAGCCAGTTAAAACAAAAAGTACTGGTTTTGGGGAATGTGTTTTTTCTGGACGACGTCCATGCTGGCAGCAGGATCCTGGCGTGTTACCTATCGATGCTCCACCTTTTTCCTCTTACCTCATGCGAGACGCTAGCAAGAAGTAGAATCGTATTGTTTTAACGGAGCACGTCCCACCGCATGGAGAATGTAGTGGTATTCATTTTTTTACACTTGCTTCAAATAGGATGTCCAGTTATTTGTTGTTGATGTGACTCTGTGTGTGTGTTCCCACACGGCCGTGTGCTCCGGGCTTAACCCCTACCCGGTGCGGGACGGGGCAGGACCGGGTCACTGGCCTGCACAGTGGCCGGATTGTGTTCCCGGGGTTCAATGGGTGAGAAAAAAAAAAAAAAAAAGCACTGAAAATAGTGTTTAAAAACGAGTTCACCCTGGCTCGGAACGACAGGATGCCCGGGCTTTCTGAGAGGCTTGCTGGCTCTCCCCTGTCTCCCACCCCTCCCCTGTTTCCACCCCTGGCTGTGTGTTTCGCTGTCCGCCGCTTCCTCTCCCAGGAGAGACGGGGGCAACAGAGGCGCACTCTGCTCTCCAGACTCCTTGGCCCCGTCTCCCCCGCTGCTGCTCAGGAAGTCCCTCACTGCTTCTGAGTCGCTGCCAAGAGGGGGGGAAAAAAGTATTTCTCAGAGCCCTTTATGTCCTCGAGACTAGTTCTGATCCATCGTATTGATGATGTGGTCGGCCCTTATCTCAAACTTTTATTCATTTTTTAATAAAAAAAAAAAAGAATTGCCTTTCAGGTTTTTTTTTTTTCCTCAGGTTTATTTCGCCGTACAATGTTTAAAACCCCTCCCATCCCCCCTCCCCCCGCAACTCTGTGATATAGTCTTATATCGGACTAGAGGGATCCCATTTCCTTTTCTTTAATCAGAACCCCTCCCACGACCTGGACGGCCCAGCGAGTCTCCTCACGTACACACTGTTTGCTTTTCACTGGCTCCAGGAAGCGCCAGAAAGCCCACAGTATTTTAACAAGGGTTAGGCTGCCTCAGCCTTACAGCACAGGAACCACAGCCTCTCGCGCGGCCAGAGTAATGCTGTTCTAGTGGTCATTCAGAGCGTGTCTGGGCAATTGGATCACATCCTTCTGGGATATGGGGCTGATTGTTGTTCAGGTTGAGGTCATTGTTGGCATCACCACCAGGTTTATGTAAGAGAGGCTAATTTCTATTCCACTGGCTCCTGGTTGCCATAGCTGTCAGAAGATATTCCCGGTAAGAATACAGTGTTAGAAAGTGGGCATAATCAGAACCAGACCGTGACTTGGAGAAGAGGCTGGGTGAGTATCCCACCCTGCTTGCCTGTGTTCTAGCCTGTGGAGAACTAGGCACAGGAACCCTGTCCTTTCAAAAGAACATGCACAGTTATACTTTCTCTAAATATATCTTACCTTGGAAAATACTTGCCTATGTTTCATTTTTAGGGTGTCTATTTTGGTGAGGTTCTCTACATTATTATATTATGAATTATATTATGAAAGGCAACACTCATTGAAATGCTTGAGCTAAATCATTGCCAGGATTTTATTATCATGTTTTGTCTCTGTGGACATTGAAAAAATATGGTTTGAAGTATGGTTTCGGCCCCTGTCTCCTGTTCATCGGAGGACAAGGAAGTTCTGCTTCTTCGTTGCACTTTGTGGCTCACTAGGCTTAGGTCGTGCCCCTATGCCTCAGACCTTTCAGATGGGGTCTCCTCCTCTTCCATTACAACCAGACCCAGTGTTGTGAACTGATGAACAGCACTATGGGGATGTTTCTAGAGGCTGCCAAGATCCTGGGCTAACCACCTTAAGCAGTGGAAGGAGCAAAACCCATAACAACCAGCCGGCTTTATTCTGCTCTTCATTTACAGCGGCTGGATCAAAGGCCTCCCAGCGCATTAGCGTGCGTTTGTACTGGCCCCAACCTGCTCTTCTGTCACATGGAATTTAGGAATAGTAGGTGGATATCGTGTGGAATGTTTCAACTTGGATGTGGCTGCAACACACTCATTTAAGGTTGACTGCTCTGCCAGACAACCGTTTTAGCACATTATCTGGGTATGGTCATAGTTGCTGCACCTTGTGAATTGTTAAAGCTTACTTTGCAAATTTTTCAATGTTAGAAATGTATCTAAGTTTTAATGGTTTATGTTTAAATAGAACCTTAGAAAAATGCAATATACATGGGTCCTTGAATGAGATCATGGATCCTTAGACTTCTCTGTTCACCTCCTAAGGATTCAACCTCCCCCTGTCTGACATTTAGAAAGGGGTCAAACCAAAACATCATGACCTTCCTCTCATTCTGCTGCAGAGGAAATATCGAGATCAGCTGCCTATCTTTCCCTCAGTTTGTCTCAAGCCTTCACTCGGAGGTAGGGCTTGGGGCTTATTTCTTTACTTGGGGCATGAGAATCATTCTCACGAGGAACACTCAGCCAAAGATCAGGGATTCTGGTATGTCTAACTGCTAGGTATATCTCCTCTAACCCTCATCATCCAGCCCCAGCATGCGCTCACCTGCCTTTGTTTGTTCACCCCCTGAGAGACCCTCCAGAGTCTTCTTCTCTTAATCCGTCCTCATATTTTCTGTCGTTCATTAACTGGGGCTCTTCAGCCTGCTACTGAAACAGCAGGGGTGAAGGAGGGGAGGGGAGGACTGTTGAAGTCAAGTGGCATTGTGCTGCAGACACCACCAGCATAGTAACGCTCTGTTGAAGCCTGCCAGACGCGGTCCCGATGTGTACAGTGGGTGAAGGGTGGTGCATGATACCCACGTGTTCAGTGCCTCTACTGAGTGTTGTGTGCTCAGTGGGGAAACAGGGATGTTTACCGATGCAAGAGATTTAAAGATATGCGGCCGGTCAGGTTGTTTTGGGAGATTTTCTCATACCAGATTCAATTGGGTGTATAATGTACCTCACACGTTGGGTGTAGGTGGTAATTGTGTGTGAAACGTCAAGCTAGTCGAGACACGATTGGTCTGGAGCCGGCAGTTGTGTTCACACAGGGGCTCTGATTCAGAGGTTCACGTCGAGTCAACCCATGTGGGCCGTACGGGGGCTGCATGTGTTGAAACTAAGTACATAAAAAATAAAAAGATTTCAAAGGCTGGTTCCTCATCCTCCTGCCCTCCCCGTCACCTCTGGTGCCATGCTGAAAGTACACTGTGGTCATGCATAAAGGCTGTAGCACGATCCCCGTGCCATGCTGGAAGAACACTGTGGTCATGCATAAAGGCTGTAGCACGATCCCACAGTGATCATTGACCACACAAACACTCTGGGGGTTGATGGATTCGCTGGTCTCAAACCAGACAAAGCGAGCAGCTGTAAATGAACCACACAAAGGTTGCATGGGGAATATGAGTTAAACTTTTTTTGTACGGGATGTCCAAATGGGAGCAGGGAACAGGGCGCATCAGCACGGATTCATTACCTTCCAGCTCGTTATGTTCCATGAATGTGTGATCTGAGTCAACGGTGTTTGTATTCAATGTGCTCAATGATTGGCTGAAGTACAGCCCTAGGTGTTAAGATTGAGTTAAGTTCAACACGTTTTAACAGCCAGTGACGGTAACCCATTGGAGGTCAAGATAGTGTCTCGCGTTTGTAGAGCCTGGCACAGAACGCTTGCATCCTGTGTTACATTCAAGTGTTGTAAGCGCCTAATAAATCAAAAAATACTTGCATCAGCCTTATTCAGCCAAGTAAAGCTCATTACTTAAGTAGGAAAATCGAGAGATTTATGTAGAAATCTCTTGCTTTTTCCCCCTTGTGTACGAATCGTTTCATAAGTTAACTGACCTCCATTTACTAATGGAAGGAATGTGTCGTTGAGTTGTTGTGACTAACTCCTGACACTAAAAGTCTTGATTCATGACTGTACCGTCTGGTACACACACCACAATGGCAAACTGCCATCGCTAAAGCTGTGTTTACTTGCTTTGCACATTGATCACAGTGAGTAGATAAGACGTTGCCGTATTAAGAATTGGTTTATGACATGCCAATTGTTTTGACTTCTCCCAAAGGTTAGGCCTCATTACAATCGTTGGACAAACGGCAGAGATGTTGGGGTTGATATATTATAGTTTTTTTTCTGAAATGCCTCATCACCTCCCCACCTTCTCCCTCCTTGTCTGTATCTCCTCCAGACGGAGACTCGTCTCCCAGCGTTCCTCCCTGGAGACCCTGGAGGACATTGCGGAGAACGCTCCTCTGCGCAGGTACCCTCCGCCCGGCGGGACTCGCCCTGGCCACAGAAAGGCCCTGCCCGACACCCTCTTCCAAAAGGCTTCCTGACGTCACACGACGATCTTATCTCGCGTGGCTCTGCCTTCTCCCTGTTCAGTGGCTGACGGCTTCTTGTCTTTTCTTTCTTCTCCTTGCTCCTTCAGATGCCGAACCCTATCGGGTTCACCGCGACCAAAGAGCTTCAAGAAGATCCACTTCATCAAGAACATGAGGCAACACGATATGCGCAATGGAAGGTATGGAGGCCAACAATGCCATGCCCCAGTCCAGTACAAGGGCTCCCAGTGGATGATGGCTGGCTCACCCCCCGACAACGCCCTTACAAGTCGACGAACTGCAGTTTCACCGATTCTCAGATTACAAAGGAAATCTCAGTAGGCGAGCTTATCCGTTTTGTATTTGGTCATTAATACTAATAGTTGAATTGAAATTGGTTATTTATGGGATTTTTAATATATTCATGAGTGCAGTGTAGTTAGCTATTGAACCTTAGTGGGATAACTGTCTATTAGATCAGCATCAATGCAGAAACTCTTGCTTCCACCCCGAAAGTAACTTGAATAATTTTCCGTTACACTCTTCACCATAAACAAAAGATATACCTGCAGAAACTCACTCCTCAGATCTAGTATTTATTATACTTTAATGGTTAATGATATGTTTTGTTGGACTGGCCTCCAGGCAATTTTTGTCCTTCTAGTCTCAAAAATGTTTAGCATTTGGTAACCTTTGGTAAGGATAACGTGGATAAGAGCCCAAAAAAGCACTTGTTATTATCAAATGTGTGGACCATGTGGTCAGGGACATTTATTTAATTAATCCCTTTTCTGTCACCATGGCCTCAAATCCGTTTATTACTAAAGTGGATTGAAGGTAAACCGGATTTAGCGGTATCGCAGATGACCCGCGAGTGTAAACGTGATGTATTTATAGACTTTCTGACACTGTTACACACAGTTATGCCCTCTTTTGTGAGATGCGTTATGGTCTGGTTTTTCTCAAAGTATAAAAGCCTTGTTCTGAAATGAGCTCTAGAAAATGGCACCGTTTTCAACTGCCCACCCATACCTCTCCACGCCTCTCCACGCCGTCCCGCCTACAGTCACAATGCCACCTTCACGTTCAAGTCTCCCTTAGATTTTCTGTTTTCTACTGGATTCTGCTCAAGAAAACCGCCTCCCACTTAACCTGAACTCCTGAACAGCTAGATGTTTAAAGTAGCCTCATTTGCCTATTTTTTTTGTTTTTATAGGATAGTCCTTATCAGTGCCCGGAGATCCTTCTATAGTGTATTTTCTGTGCTGCCTTATCGAGATTGTAGCCAAGCAGGGTATGTATCCGACAGCATGCCATACTCTATATTTTTGTCTCCCGCCTGCACTCCCTCTCCCTTTTTGATTTCCCCCGCCTTTATTTGTCCTCTACGGATGTACTCTCCTGTAGCCGGTGATACATTGTCAAGGGATGGTTGTGGCGGATGCTATTTAATTATAATATCCTGTCCTTTTTTGTAGTCCTAAAAAACCGAAGTTGATTCCATTCTTGAAAGTACTATTAAAAAAAAGCCTGTGGTGAACAAAGTCAATGGGGACCAAAAGAGCTATTTTGTTTTACGACATTAATATACAGTCTGCTCGTGAAACTTGAAGCTTTAATAAGCCTTCCGCTGTTTGTTGTAGTTTAATTTAGTGTCTTGATAACATACCTGGTGAAAGGCTTATTAAAGTTTAATTGTCAAGTAGCATTAAAACTGTAAGATATGAATATTACAAAATTTTACGTTTCATTGACCTTTGTTAACCACACGTAACTAATAATTTGGTCAATCTAAATAAATGTTATTCGGGGGTCAAGGAATCCTGGATCTGAAAGGACCAGTTATTAGGACTACAAACTGTCAGGTTCTATTAATAACATTATCTACAACGGTGGTCTGCAATGGGCTGATGACGCTTGATTCTATGTTTGTTTATTTCTACCGCTAATCTACAAACAATCGTAGACGCTTATTGCTTCTTTTTTTCCCCCCCTCGGTTTTTGGCTCGGGCAACTTCCCGACTTTCGTCAGCGTTTTTTTTTCCTTCAAGTTGACTCGTTTTTGTCAGTTACTGCCGCCGGCTTCGCTGTTGTCGCCCTCCTACCCCTTCCCATAGCGTAACCCAACGGTCACTGACCATCTTAGCGCAACCTCTAGTGCTCCTCACCTAAAGATGTGCTTTGTCCTGATATGTCAAAGTGTGGTGGATCTGTTCAGAGACTGACACACACACGTACACACACGTACACACACACACACATACACACACACACACACACACACACACACACACACACACACACACACACACACACACACACACACACACACACACACACACACACACACACACACACACACACACACACACACACACCAGCTGGTTTAACATTAACCACTGGTGTTCATTTCTCTGCGCTTGTTTAGATTACACATTTCTTTGCAAGCTGAAGCGAAACCTTTCTTCCGGTTTCTTTTCAATTGAAGTCATGGCACATGAAACGGCCGGTATTTATGTTTTGTGTCTATGTGCGTGTGGCCCTCAGTCAAGCGAAGAAAGTTGCTCCATTTTTTTCTGTGGAATTCACAAAGCCAGCCAAAACAGTGTCGGTTCAAGGGTTAATGAAGCCCCCTCCAGTGGTATCTCTGAGACTGACTGCTCAGTCTCGCTAATTAACAGTTTGCGGTTGGTTGCCTGACACCGGATGGCTCGGGCCAATGTTGGTGTCACGATGAAACGACATAGTCACAGTAGCCGTCCTCTCTGCTTCGCCTGCAACAGTTTATTTTAGTTCCCCACACAGTGATGCTCACAGCACAGATGTTTGTCTGGGGTCATTGAATACCCGCGGCGGCCCCGTTATCGTGATCACTTATACCTCCCTCTCCTGTCCTGATTTCAGATGTCTGTTATTTGAATAAGTAGCGCAGTCCTCTGGAGTCCTGCCTCCGTTACTAGGTTGAATCCTCAGCAGCCAGCCAGCACTGCTCCCATTCCTAGACCCCATCCTCCTAACCAGACCGCCCTGGATCTGCTCCTCGTCGGCTCAAAGTCTAACGTAGACTTTGGCTAAATAATTTTGAGCTATTACCAGTATATATAAATGCTGTATAATATAACGATTTAAATGCAATGGATACAATAAAACGGCAGGGCCTTTGATCCGTCGGTGAATGAATGTCCTGCCTGGACGGTAGCACTACGACTAACATGGGAATGTGTAAAGTCAGTGGTTGTTTGTTCTGCATGCAGCCGGACAGCCTCGTCTCCGACCCCCTCACCCCGCCCTCCTCTCTGTCCCACAGGCTGATGGCTGAATGTTTATGTATGTTTCTGGCCAGACTTTAAAGGGGTCAACCAAAAAAAACGAAGAAGCTTTTAGCCTCCTCTTTCATTTCCTTTTTTGTGGTTTCTTTTTTAGATCGGGTCTTTCATGTCTCTTGTCTTTCATGCGGGCGGTTTTATGTGCTGGTGGGTCCGCCGCCCGGGGACGTCCCCGTCTGTAGTGCGACCGTCAACAAGGCGGGCCCCGTGTCCCGGCTGAGGGACCGTCGCACAGATAACACTGTTCCCATCACAGAAGAACGGGGCCCCGAATGTCACAACCACACACGCATTACTGTTATCTCACGAATAAGATTTAGAGAAATGTCAACACATAAAAGAAAAGTATTAAATGGACCAGTCAGCTGAATACAGAAGGATAGTGCACCCAAGTCTATGACAAAGCCCTGCTCATTCAAGTGGCGGATAAGGTCCTTAACGTCCGTTCCCTTACATCCCATGTGCGGCCCACAGAGACTTCACGCAAACAAGGCCCTGCCAGCTGTTTTCTCCACCAGCGCCGTTGATACACTCAATGGTAACCTCCTGAAACTCTCCCATGCTAGCATGGCATTTCATGCACTGTCGTCAAGCTGCAGGACTGTCAGCCCGGAGCCGCGATTTCCTCCTAGCATCTCCTCCACAACCCTCCCCCTCCCCTCCCTCCACTGGCGAAGCCTTCATTGTCTATATTATATGACTGTTTGATCGGGAGGGGGGGGGGGGGGGGGAAACATGAACTGTGGCACCCAAGGGTGCTGTGGGGGTCCTGGGGGAGCTCTAAAGGGTGCTGTGACCGACAGGGATGTGAAGCTGGAGGGCGGGCGACAGCGCCACCCGTCGGGGGGTGCGAGCGCCAAGGAGATGGTGATCGGGCTGGAGGGGGTGGAGCTAGGGGCCGACGGGAAGGTAAGCAGCCCCAGATGTTTGGGATGTCGTAAGACATTGGATCATATTCAATCAATAAAATGAAAGAAATATCACCTAGCACCTCTTTTTATCTTGTTCGTACCTTGAGTGCCCCCCCCCCCCTCCCTGTGCCACTAACTCCATGTCGTCGTCCCCCCCCCCCCCCCACAGACGGTGTCCTACACGCAGTTCATGTACCCCACCAACGTCCTGGGCGGTCGCAGGAACACCATTGACTCCACCTCGTCCTTCTCCCAGTCCCGCAACGCCAGCCACCGCAGCCTGAGCCTGGCCCGCCTCAACAGCACCCAGAGCAGCCTGGACACGGGTGAGCTGGGGGGGTTATGGGGGTTAGTCTACGGGGGGTAAGTTTAAGAAGAAGAAGGATTTAATTGATATGGTGCTTTTCTCTCACTCACTCGCTTTACACTGAAGGGGGGGACCGCACTCCCCACCACCAATGTGTAGCACCCACTGGGGTGATGCAGATGCAGTTTAGTCCAAGGGGATGGACTGCTCCTCCAAGAGCAGAATCTACTTTATCTAGAGAAAATTAGACCATTTGGAACGTGCTTTAACTTTTTATTCAATTTTTTTTGGCATGTTGATTATTTTTTGACCCACTGCTTATTCTCTAGCCACATTTGAATATTGTTATTTTACAGCAGATGATCGCTCCAGTAGGGTGTTGTTTGTTTTTGACCTTGAACGTTTGTGTTATGCAAGCTCTGAGCAAGGCTGTTCTCTCACCAACTTTATTTTCCTTCGTGCCTCAAACACTTCAAGTTTGTTTTTCTTCAGCTGGTGAAATATTCAGAATTCAATGCTACATAATCATAACAAGATAGCAGCACATAATTGTTATAATGATGAAGACTAAAATACACATTTTGTCTCCATTTATATTGTCTAAATCGTATGACAATTCATGCAATGCAACCTCAGGAGTCTGTCAGTGCTTCAACGCAAACGGCCCAAAATAGACTTAATTTGTTTTTCCAAAATAATATCTTAACGTAACTAAAATAGACAAAGATAGCTTGGCACTGGGCTTGCCAGAGAATAGCGAAACAAACAGACACAATGCTTACTCTGCGTTCAATCAACACAGAACTCCCAGTTCCACGGTAGGGATCTGTTTAAAAATGTTGATTCAATGTGTCACCATTTTTCACAGCCGCTTCTGTTTAGTTTTTTCATCCTTTAATAAATATTCCGTCTTGTGCAGCACAACTGGTTCTGCTTTTCATGAACAATGCAAGAGGGGTTTGACACCCAGTGGGGGGTCACCCAGGCTTAGAAATGTACATGCACTGTATTGGAGAAAAGTACCTCACAGTATTGACCGGCCTTTACTAGTGTTTTATAGAAGAAAATGCACCCGCTGAATGGGATCGTTGGTCTGATCTGTTGTGTTGTGTTGTGTTGTGGTGTTGTGTTGCGGTGTTCGATCCCCATGCAGGCAACGATGTGGGGGACCTCCGAGAGTACGACCCCAACCTGCTGGACGACCCCCAGTGGCCCTGTGGGAAGCACAAGCGAGTCCTCATCTTCCCCTCCTACATGGTGAGAACACGCTCACGGCCGGCACACAAAACACCGTCAGGACGGATAACAAAAACACTGCCGCCAGCAGCCCCGCCAGACCCCCGCCCCCGAGAGGGGAACCGGAACGTTGTTTTGGTCGCAAACATTGTTTTTCTGTAGTCGTTCAGCCCCAGATAGACGACCATATGTTGTGTGAATCCAAGTCGTTTTGGTTAGTTTTCCGCTGCTCCCTCTCGGTCCCGACTGAATACAAGGTTGAGGAGGGAGGGGGCACCCCCCCCTCTACACTGTGTGAACCGGCCTCCTGGGCCAGATCTACTGTTGGAGCGCAGCCAGAACCGTCACACTACTTAAATCAATGAAGTGTGTGTGTGTGTGTGTGTGTGTGTGTGTGTGTGTGTGTGTGTGTGTGTGTGTGTGTGTGTGTGTGTGTGTGTGTGTGTGTGTGTGTGTGTGTGTGTGTGTGTGTGTGTGTGTGTGTGTGTGTGTGGCTGTCTTTCTGTGTTACTCTATCAGCTCTCACTAATTGTGCCATATGCCATACATCACCTTGTTCCCTGCCCTACCAGCTGGTGAGACCTCTTAGCAATGCCTCATTCTTTAGTCGTGACTGTAAGAATTCTCCCTTTTCCAAGTTGAATACTTTTTCAGACGCAGCTTTTTTAAAATCAGTCTCTGGAAAGAATGTCCATTGTGGCTTTGTTTTGTTTTTGGTGAGCGGGAAAGGAGGTTTACAGACGACAGACTCATTCTCTGCCCGGCAGTGTTGTTCTTACGTAGACTGGCAGAGTACACACACAGAGGGACGGACCAGGGGCGCGCTCCGCTCATTCAAGGCCAGACTGTGTTTTCCTTCCCTGCCCCCATATGGAGTCCCAGCATCCACAAAGCTGGGACAATAGCTTTTGTGTTCCCGCTACAGGAATGCTACAAGTCCTTTTTTGAATGCTTCACTCCTGGGGACCGATGCAAAACACCGAGTTGTTATTGAAACGTGTGTCGTGCCAAGTTGTGCAAGCTAAATATTTGGCGTTTTCTCCCCTCGTACTCTGAATGCCAGGAAGACAATAGACGGGTCATCTGTTGATGTACGGTGCGGTCCCCTTTGAACGCCGGCCTCACAGTCAGTGGGCAGAAAGGACGGCACGTGTTATATTTATTAAATATTCATTTGATCTATTTTGTTTTATAACGTGAAATACCTGGATTCATTAGAATCAGGCAACTATATGGGTGATGGTTTTGATCAGTTTATTTGGGGGATTTTTAAGCACCTATTGATAAGTCCTAGTTCATATTTTCTGACCAAAAGCCAGAAAAAAGTGCAGAATATATATATATTCATATACATATTGTATTTTTTTTTCACTATTATTTGTAAGCGACCATGTGCAATTAGAACATAAAGGTAACCATTTGATGCCTCGTACCAGAGTTAGCCTTAGGTCAATTAACATCTGCAGTCCCTAGGTACAAATAAATGCAGCACAAATGGAAACATCAGTCATTACTCAACCAGTAAGGACATGTAACAAACTCCCAGTCCCAGAAGTCCACCAAACTGAACCAAAACAATAGCCCCACCACACCGTGAGGCCCCATTCTCTGTACACGGAGCAACACCCGATCACAGCTATTGGGTGTCCCCGGGTACATTTCCAGCCTCCCAGTTCCCTCCTGCCTCCTATTGGTCAGTGTGTGGGCGGAACGTATCCCCCGAGCGCCGCGTCCATCTTCTCACCCTATCACGTCGGGGCGGGGGGTTGGCCGAGCAGGGGCCCCTCCGGCGTGGCCCCCTTGTGACCCTTGTGACCCCTTACCCCCCCCCCCCCCCCCGTGTCTCGTGTTCCCTCTCTCCTCCAGACCACAGTGATCGAGTACGTGAAACCCTCGGACCTCAAGAAGGACATGAACGAGACCTTCAAGGAGAAGTTCCCCCACATCCGGCTGACGCTCAGCAAGATCCGGAGGTAGAGAGAAAAAAAGAATAGGACGCGCGATGCGACCAGAGTGCTGCCGTGCTACCTGTCGTGCTACCTGTCGTGCTACCTGTCGTGCTACCTGTCGTGCTACCTGTCGTGCTACCTGTCGTGCTACCTGTCGTGCTACCTGCACGGCCCGCTTGCTGTTTGGATTGCATGCATTGGATTGCACGCTGTTGCATAACCACCCCCTCCCAGTCTGCCAGTCTGCATGTGCAAGGCAATACCTGTGTCGCAAGTAGAAGTTGTGTCATTTAATTTGAAGAGTGTCAACATCCTCCCATGTGTCCCCCCCCCCCCCCCCCTCCCCGCAGTCTGAAGAGGGAGATCAGGAAGCTGGCGCAGGACGAGTGTGGCTACGGCGAGCCCACGGTGGCCATGGCGTTCGTCTACTTTGAGAAGCTGGTGCTGCAGGGGAAGCTCAACAAGCAGAACCGCAAGCTGTGCGCCGGCGCCTGCCTCCTGCTGGCCGCCAAGATCGGCGGCGACCTCAAGAAGCACGAGGTCAAGCACCTGATCGACGTGAGTGTCCCGTCCCGCCGGGGGGGCCTCCGTGAAGAGGGGCGCCGCTCGGCTGGGGTGGATTCATGTGTTCCATGTCTGAAGGGAGGGGGAGATTCATGCCAGTTTAATGTTGTTTCTTGGTGGTATTTTCAAATCTTAAAGGGGGCCTATTTGGGATGTTTAATTCTGCAACGTCACATGGGAGGGTCCGCTACTAGGGGGCGGAGTCTGAAATGTCTTTTACTGGCTGATCACTACCCTTTTTAAGGTTTTAGAGAGATCATCATTAATGCGTTGCTGCAGCTCCTTCTTAATAATAAATAAACATGAACATGTTCTAACTTCTTTCAGAAACTGGAAGAGAAGTTCAGAGTGAACCGCCGGGAGCTCATAGCCTTTGAGTTCCCGGTGCTGGTGGCCCTGGAGTTCAACCTGCATCTGCCCGAGCACGAGGTCATGCCCCACTTCAGACGCCTCGTCCAGACGTCCTAACGTCGCGCCCCGTGGGGACGGGGGCCGGCCGGCTGGGCTCTCCTCCTCCTGATGTCCAATCATCTCACGTCATCTCAGATCATCTCCAATCATTCACGCCACGCTGGCCTTTCCTCTCAGAGACCTGAAATCTGCCAAAGTGACTCACTCTTAAATAGTTTTCAGGGCCGTCCTTCGACGTTTATTCTCTGTGTTTCTGCACAAGTCGTGCACGTTCCTCGAAGTTTGAAGGCTCCGACCAGTAATTTCTTTTTTCTTCATTGTGATTTTTTTTTTCTAGCTAGTGGTTTTTGGATCGCATCTCTCACATTTTTCAGCCACCAAGAGGTCTCTTGGTGATGTTTTGGCAAAGGGTTGTCAAAGGAAAAACTTTCTTCATATTTTTTCACTCGTGTCCTGTTCATGAATGTCATGATCATTGCCTTTTGACAAGCATGACTTTATGAACGCTGCAGCCTCTTTAGCAATTGGTTTTGGCTGGATTTGTACTCTTCTCTATAGAACATTCTCTATAGAAATGTGTCGCTCAATCGCACCCCCCTCCCCAATCACTACAAGTGCACTCCTGGAAAATTATGGGGAACGGGAAGAGGGGATCAGTTTTTTCATCCTCTTATTTTTGGAACAAATCTGGAAAAAATGAGTCATGTGACCATACTTTATATGATTTCTTATTTTCTATCGCTCCCCCTTCTTTTTTTTTTCTTTTTTTACAGACCACTATCTGCATGGGATCTGACATTTTGAAAGTACTTGTGTAAAGTACAAACTTGATGGGACGACTGTTGTTGTATCTTTTACAACATACAAAGTATTGGATTGTTTTTTAATTGTCAAATGTTTTGCTTTGGAACTATACTAACCAGAAACTTGTACTTTAAGCGTGCTATTTCCCCATGCTCTATGTTAGAGTGTATTCCCAGCACTGGAACAGTGCTTCGTTGGGGGTCAGGAGAGAAAAGTACGAACGACTAAAGTGTATTAACCAATGGTCACTAATTGGTTTTCGGTGGGACGTCTGTGGATTGGTGCCGCAGAGCAAGGCACTACAAACATGTCTCCGCTGTACAGGGGCGTGATTCACAAGAAGGACATCCACTCTGGCCCCACCTGTAGCAGGGGTGAAAGGGAACGAAGGCATTTCCCCACATCGTATGAATATAGTGTCATACTTTGGAACATAACTTGAATTTGTTATTTCATACATAAAGCTCGGGTAGGCCACCTTTTTTCAAACCAGCCAGAGTCGATTCGATTTCTAAAGTATCCAACCAAAAACATCCCAATTCCTCCTTTCAGGCCTCAAGCCAAAGCCAGAACACATGAAGGTGTACTACCTACGATGACCAGCGGTCAGGCCTCTGACGGCCACACTTTTTCCATTTCTTTGTCAGAATTTGATTCATTGATTGAAAAATAATGAAAGAAAAAACAAAGAAATGCTTCTAAAATACATGGCCTACCCTAGCATTAAAGGTCCCCTTGTTTACCACTAGGTGTGATGTTGATTGGCTGATTAGTACGTCCACCCTTTTGTGACATCACTGGTTGGAGGGTCCACCAAGACGTATGGAGAGATCCACCTACCGGCCTGCATGGTGGACTGAACCAATCGGTAGGCTGGTCTATCCATCATACAACTGGGTGGACCCGCCCATGTGTGATGTCACTAGAGGAGATGTAAGAAATTGCTTCTAACAGATAATCCATGCCATACCTGGTTGTAAACTATGGGTCATTTAAAGGCGCAGTGTGTTGAATTAAGTGGGATCTTACAGGATGGCCTTGGCAGAAATAGAATATAATGTTCATAAGTATGTCTTAATTAGTGTTTGATCTCTGAAATTATGAACCATTTTGTCCTGACCTTAAAACAAGCTCTTGATGTCTACATAGGGAGCGGGTACTGTTCCAATTCCATGGGACACCGGCATGTTTCTAAAGTGGCACACAACGGACAAACATTGCTAACCTTATCGCTAAAGCCGTACAACAATGCGGACGGTTAACAATAATAATCGTACTTGTAAGGTTTGACCTAGTTTCACGGATCAAATAACTAGGGGTGCAATTTACAATTCTATCGAGGAATCTTATCACCTGACACTGCTACTGGATGCTATCGTAGATTACACCAAGTCTCGACTGGCCTCTTTAAGACCAGTAATCCACGTCAGCCCCGCCCATGTCGTTATAAAGGGAGGGGTGGCGGGGGGGATTCAGTTGCTTGTACTCTGCTACCTCACCGCTGGGTGCCACTAAGTCATTCACACTGCACCTTTAAGAGAAGAAAAGAAATGCAACGTGACCAACAATAATATGATTGGTTGATTTAATTGTTGCCTTTTTCGGGGACTTTTTGTGGCATGGTTGGTGGAAGACGGCAGCTTGATTGAAAATGCTATTTGGTCTGAATCATGTATCGTCTCGGAGAGAACCACTGAGTATTACGAGGCCTCTAATTCAGAATAGATGGCCTACTTGAAATTGAAAAAGATAATGTGTTCAATACTGTTGCAAAGGTATTCATGATGGTTTATTTAAACATCAGCCAACGGGCTTCACTAAATTCTGATTCAAATTCAAACCGATTGCCAAGTTGAAGGTGAATTACAGATGGCAAACACAAAGATAACACTAATCACACACACACACACACTTAAATTCTTCACTAGACGGCTCATGGACAACCACTCATGAGCTCATGTGTATGTTTGTAAATAATCTGCATTGCTTGTTCAATTAAAACAAAGAGTCTTACGAAATATCTGTTCAGTGTCTGTATGAATGCACAAGCGCCACTATTATCTGCCACTGCCACCCACCAAGTGACCTAACCTCGCAGGCTGCTGCAGCGGTCGGTACAGTGCACACGCTGCTCAGTAAGGCTCTTTCCCCTCCATCAGCTGGAGCCCTCCAGGCCTGGCCCTGATGTCAATGAGCTCAGTGCATGTGGCTCTGATGCAATCCGATACGGGTTGTTTCTCTCTGTGAGAGAGCGAGAGGGACCTCTGCCTGACACGTAGCCAATGTAAACAAGGCCCACAGTCAGGCCGGTCCCGTGCTGCCATCAAAACAAACCGGGCCGGTATTAGCGCGGGGTTTCTACAGGCATACGTGGATGCTGAGCCCCCCTTCCATTGACCGCCTAATTCCCCCCCCTCAACCCTTCATAAAGGGGCTTATTGATAGCGGCACGCCAATCAATTGGAGCCCTCATTGTGAAGGTATTCGTGGCCTACCGTCCTATCATGCATTTAAAACAACATTCAGCTGAGATGGCAGTTTGCCTCCTACACACACACACACACATTCCCTTGCCCGCATGATACAGTGACTAAGGGCTGTTCACGTGGTCTGACCCAGCCCTCTCTCTCCCGCTGTCTCCAGTCTCTCCTTCCATGGGGGTGTGTAAACAAACTCCAGTTGTATAAGGTGGCTTGTGTGGCATTTGAACGGCCAGGGCCGAAGGTTCTCCACCAGTGCGTTTAGCGCCAACGAACACTGCACTAATGAGACATAATAAAAGGGAGTGGACCGGGCTCGTGGTTTAATATCACCAGGAATACAGAGGGAAGGTCTATTAGAAACAGGAGTGAGTCGGAATCTGATAGGCACTTTAGAGTTCAGCCATTAGCTCACACTGTGTGTGTGTGTGTGTGTGTGTGTGTGTGTGTGTGTGTGTGTGTGTGTGTGTGTGTGTGTGTGTCTATGTGAATGTGAATGTGTGTGTATGTGCGTTTCCATGGAAACCTCAATCCGGTGAGTGTTACATGTAACACCAGTGTTGCTAGTGAGGAGTTGACCCTGCAGGTGAACTCCAAAAATCGGATCCGGGCGCCATGTTTTGAGATGGTTATCCAATCCCTTTGTTCCATGCTAAGAGGCGATTTTGGAAGACAACCGACCCCGATGTAACAGAAAGCCAGTGACGCAGGACCTGACATTAAATGCCCTGTTAGCTTATTCATTGAAGGATCCTGTTGAATGGAAAAACGATTCAACAGCTAAAGGAGTTTAGCTGTGTTTGCCAGTACAGCCTTTGGGGAAATGGTCCTCAGTCAAGCAAACAGAGTATACAGTCATACATCTATAACCCTGACCCTGGACCGTTTGGCTAGTGCGACAACATGCTTCTCACTTGATCAGTTTTTTTTTGCAATTTCTGTCAGATTTATCCAATCTCTGTTATACAAAACAGTGAAATCCCCTTTATCTATTGATTTTCGTCGCTTTTGTCTGGGTTATCGTAACTCTTCCAAACTTGCAACCCCATCTTTGGCCCACCTGAACTAATACATGTTGGATATATATCTATATTTGTTTCACTATTTTTGTCAAGTTTCTCTCATATCTCCTGTCAAATTTATCCGATCTCTCCCTAACTTGTAACCTAGAGCTTCAGCACACTTGAACCAGGACAGGGTGAACATAATTTCGTTTTTTAATTTTTTCTTATTTATATTTCTTTGGTTTCTCCCATCTCTCCTGCATGTTCAACTGAGCACAACTTTAAATCCAGTGATGGACCACTTTAAGAAAGAGTGAAAGTTTGGAAGAATTTTTTGGAGACACAAAATAAAAACCCAAGGAAACCCCCTTATCCGTTTTTTCGCAACTACAGTCCATTTGAGGGTTTGGTTTCGACGTTGCGTGTTAGGGTTAGGGTTCTATCTCCAGGACCGCAGTGCGAGGCCGAGCCCCAGGGATGGCGAAACAACCCCAGTAGGACTTCAGACGGGAAGTGATCCCAAGACAGGCCCCACAGCCCCAGGTTCAGGCCTCCAGGGGCCATCAATGCCCCTGGGGTCTGGGGTTTCAGAGAGAAACCCCATGAGGACCTTGGACTGGGTGTGGTTCCAGGACGGGCCCCCAAGGACTCTGGGTCTAAGAAACCCACCCCAAGAGGACTGTGGATGGGCAACGGGGCATAACGGGCCATCGGGGCCCCCAGTGCCAGGACGGGCCACCGGGGCCAAGAGTGTCAACGCTCCTGAAACTTTTAATTATGGGGTTGGGGTCATGATAAAGTTAGACCTAAAAATTAAAAAAAAACATTTTACGAGTATCATCTATGATGACCATGACAGGTCATCATATGACCATGTGTTTGTAGTTTAAAGCTAATGTTTCAGAAAAGTATGATGAATATGATATTGAAATGCGGAAACGGAGAACCTAGTTAAACATCAATGCAGGGACGCGGGAGGTCAGTCCGAGGGGGGGGTGCTGAGAGAGAATCTATATAATGACGTCATAATAAATGCTGCGCAACATCCGTTGTTTACAGAGACGAGATGACGGGTGACGTCACATTCAGGGCTCCGCTCTGATAAACACTCTACTGGTGTGTAAAAAGAGTTCTGCCAACTAGCCACTGTTATTCACAAACGTCAGCAAGTAAACAATGGGGAAATTAGAGTCAACTCGGCTGATACTGTGCTGAATTTCACACACTAACAACATGCCGACAAGCTGTTGCGGTCCGGGATTATACACAGCGTTATAACAAGGATTCAGGAGGTTATTTATTTCTAAAGGTTTACAAAGGAAAGTGACAATAATAGAAAGCCTTAATTTTCATCCAGAGTTACGAGTTGTCTGAAATGAGGAAAGTGACGGTTTCTCCGTCAAGTGAACCGCCCGTCTTTGCTCTTTTTTTGCCAACCAGTTTACGTGCGGGATTCAAGAATCAAAACGATAACATTCAACGTGTCTATTAATACGGCAGCAACATTTTACACCAGTTTTAGAATGTTCACTACAACAGATGTTGAACACCAACATACTTATGTAAAATCAGCAAAGTACCAATAATATGATAAATATCATAAAAAGGGTGGATGTCAATAATTGAAATCATGTTGTATGATAAAATTATACAACAAAAAAAAAGTATTGATTTGTTCAGAAAACGTTCTCACTTGCAGTTACAGCCAGGGGCCGCTGCAGCACCCTAAGCACCCCCACTTCCCGCGTCCCAGGGTAACACTGTTGTTTTTTATTGGTCGTCATGAAAAAAAACATAAGGGGTAACACTGTTGTTTTTTTTGGTCGTCATGAAAAAAAACATAAGGGGTAACACTGTTGTTTATTATTTGTCGTCTTGAAAAAAAACATAAGGGAAATAATAGAAATACACACATACATTTTAATGTCATGTATATCCTCTTTATTGATGATTGATTATTGTGTATTGTCATCGCCTCAGTGGTGCAGTGGGGTGCACTCTGCCTAACCCCCTGGAGACCGGGGTTCAAGTCCGGTTGATGACCTCTGTTGGAAGTTTCTTTTCTCTATTTCATGCAAATTATAAAGTCAAGTATAACCTTTGTGATGACTTTAACCGGTGTCTTGATGGTGCATTGTTAAGTTCGGAGGTAAACACTCCAAACAGCTCATGTTCCGATCCCTGCAAAAACATCGACAGGGGTGCCACTGTCATTTTTTATTGGTCAACATGGAAAAAACATGAGGGGTAACTCTGTCGTTTTTTATCGGCCGTCATGAAATAAATATAAGGGGAAAACACTGTTGATATTTATCAAATTAAACATAGGGGGTGACACTGTTGTTTTTCTTTGGTCGTCATGAAAAAAAACACAAGGGGTAACAATGTCGTTTTTATCAAATGAAACATAAGGGGAAAACACTGTCGATATTTATCAAATTAAACATAGGGGGTGACACTGTCGTTTTTCTTTGGTCGTCATGAAAAAAACCATAAGGGGTAACACTGTTGTTTTTTATTGGTCGTCATGAAAGAAAACATAAGGGGTAACACTGTTGTTTTTTATTGGTTGTCATGAAAAAAAACATAAGGGATAACACTGTTGTCTTTGTCAAATAAAATATAAGGGTTATGTCGTTTTTTATCGGGGTTCAAGTCCGTCGTATCACTGTCGTTTTTTATCAGTCATCATGAAAAAAACAAGGGGTAACACTGTCGTTTTTTTTCATGACGACCAATAAAAAACGACAGTGTTACCCCTTGTGGTTTTTTTCATGACGACCAAAGAAAAACAACAGTGTTACCCCCTATGTTTTATTTGATAAATATCGACAGTGTTACCCCTTATGTTTATTTCATGACGACCAATAAAAAACAGCAGTCTTACCCCTTATGTTTTTTTTCATGACGACCAATAAAAACGACAGTGTTACCCCTTATGTTTTTTTTCATGACGGCCAATAAAAAACGACGGTGTAACACTGTCGTTTTTATCAAATGAAACATGAGGGGTGACACTGTCGTTTTTCTTTGGTAGTCACGAAAAAAATCATAAGGGGTAACACTGTCGATATTTATCAAATAAAACATAAGGGGTAACACTGTTGTTTTTTATTGGTCGTCATGAAAAAAAACATAAGGGGTAACACTGTTGTTTTTTATTGGTCGTCATGAAAAAAAACATAAAGGGGGTAACACTGTTGTTTTTTTTGGTCGTCATGAAAAAAAACATAAGGGGTAACACTGTTGTTTATTATTTGTCGTCTTGAAAAAAAACATAAGGGAAATAATAGAAATACACACATACATTTTAATGTCATGTATATCGTCTTTATTGATGATTGATTGTTGTGTATTGTCATCGCCTCCGTGGTGCAGTGGGGTGCACTCTGCCTAACCCCCTGGAGACCGGGGTTCAAGTCCGGTTGATGACCTCTGTTGGAAGTATCTTATCTCTATTTCATGCGAATTATAAAGTCAAGTATAACCTTTGTGATGACTTTAACCGGTGTCTTGATGGTGCATTGTTAAGTTCGGAGGTTAACAATCTAAACAGCTTATGTTCAGATCACTGCAAAAATGTCGACAAGTGTGCCACTGTCGTTTTTTATCGGCCGTCATGAAATAAATATAAGGGGAAAACACTGTCGTTTTTATCAAATGAAACATAAGGGGTAACACTGTCGTTTTTCTTTGGTCGTCATGAAAAAAACCATAAGGGGTAACACTGTTGTCGTCATGAAAGAAAACATAAGGGGTAACACTGTTGTCTTTGTCAAATAAAATATAAGGGGTAACACTGTCGTTTTTTATCAGTCATCATGAAAAAAACAAGGGGTAACACTGTCGTTTTTTTTCATGACGCCCAATAAATAACGACAGTGTTACCCCTTGTGGTTTTTTTCATGACGACCAAAGAAAAACAACAGTGTTACCCCCCATGTTTTATTTGATAAATATCGACAGTGTTACCCCTTATGTTTATTTCATGACGACCAATAAAAAATAGCAGTCTTACCCCTGATGTTTTTTTTCATGACGACCAATAAAAACGACAGTGTTACCCCTTATGTTTTTTTTCATGACGGCCAATAAAAAACGACGGTGTAACACTGTCGTTTTTATCAAATGAAACATGAAGGGTGACACTGTCGTTTTTCTTTGGTAGTCACGAAAAAAACCATAAGGGGTAACACTGTTCCTTTTTTTATTGGTCGTCATGAAAAAAAACATGAGGGGTAACACTGTTGTTTTTTATTGGTCGTCATGAAAAAAAACATAAGGGGTAACACTGTTGTTTTTTTTGGTCGTCATGAAAAAAAACATAAGGGGTAACACTGTTGTTTTTTATTGGTCGTCATGAAAAAAAACATAAGGGGTAACACTGTTGTTTTTTATTGGTCGTCATGAAAAAAAACATAAGGGGTAACACTGTTGTTTTTTATTGGTCGTCATGAAAAAAAACATAAGGGGTAACACTGTTGTTTTTTATTGGTCGTCATGAAAAAAAACATAAAGGGGGTAACACTGTTGTTTTTTTTGGTCGTCATGAAAAAAAACATAAGGGGTAACACTGTTGTTTATTATTTGTCGTCTTGAAAAAAAACATAAGGGAAATAATAGAAATACACACATACATTTTAAGGTCATGTATATCCTCTTTATTGATGATTGATTTTTGTGTTTTGTCATCGCCTCCGTGGTGCAGTGGGGTGCACTCTGCCTAACCCCCTGGAGACCGGGGTTCAAGTCCGGTTGATGAGCTCTGTTGGAAGTTTCTTATCTCTATTTCATGCGAATTATAAAGTCAAGTATAACCTTTGTGATGACTTTAACCGGTGTCTTGATGGTGCATTGTTAAGTTCGGAGGTTAACACTCTAAACAGCTCATGTTCTGGTCCCTGCTAAAACTTCGACAGGGGTGTCACTGTCATTTTTTATTGGTCAACATGGAAAAAACATGAGGGGTAACTCTGTCGTTTTTTATCGGCCGTCATGAAATAAATATAAGGGGAAAACACTGTCGTTTTTATCAAATGAAACATAAGGGGTAACACTGTCGTTTTTCTTTGGTCGTCATGAAAAAAAACATAAGGGGTAACACTGTCGTTTTTATCAAATGAAACATGAGGGGTAACACTGTCGTTTTTATCAAATGAAACATAAGGGGTAACACTGTCGTTTTTCTTTGGTCGTCATGAAAAAAACCATAAGGGGTAACACTGTTGTTTTTTATTGGTCGTCATGAAAGAAAACATAAGGGGTAACACTGTCGTTTTTTATCAGTCATCATGAAAAAAACAAGGGGTAACTCTGTCGTTTTTTTATCGGCCGTCATGAAATAAATATAAGGGGAAAACACTGTTGATATTTATCAAATAAAACATAGGGGGTGACACTGTTGTTTTTCTTTGGTCGTCATGAAAAAAAACACAAGGGGTAACACTGTCGTTTTTATCAAATGAAACATGAGGGGTAACACTGTCGTTTTTATCAAATGAAACATAAGGGGTAACACTGTCGTTTTTCTTTGGTCGTCATGAAAAAAACACTGTTGTTTTTTATTGGTCGTCATGAAAGAAAACATAAGGGGTAGCACTGTTGTTTTTTATTGGTCGTCATGAAAAAAAACATAAGGGGTAACACTGTTGTCTTTGTCAAATAAAATATAAGGGGTAACACTGTCGTTTTTTATCAGTCATCATGAAAAAAACAAGGGGTAACACTGTCGTTTTTTTTCATGACGACCAATAAATAACGACAGTGTTACCCCTTGTGTTTTTTTTCATGACGACCAAAGAAAAACAACAGTGTTACCCCCTATGTTTTATTTGATAAATATCGACAGTGTTACCCCTTATGTTTATTTCATGACGACCAATAAAAAACAGCAGTCTTACCCCTTATGTTTTTTTTCATGAAGGCCAATAAAAAACGACTGTCGTTTTTATCAAATGAAACATGAGGGGTGACACTGTCGTTTTTCTTTGGTAGTCACGAAAAAAACCATAAGGGGTAACACTGTTCCTTTTTTTATTGGTCGTCATGAAAAAAAACATAAGGGGTAACACTGTTGTTTTTTATTGGTCGTCATGAAAAAAAACATAAGGGGTAACACTGTTGTTTTTTATTGGTCGTCATGAAAAAAAACATAAAGGGGGTAACACTGTTGTTTTTTTTGGTCGTCATGAAAAAAAACATAAGGGGTAACACTGTTGTTTATTATTTGTCGTCTTGAAAAAAACCATATGGGAAATAATAGAAATACACATATACATTTTAATGTCGTGTATATCCTCTTTATTGATGATTGATTGCTGTGCATTGTCATTGCCTCAGTGGTGCAGTGGGGTGCACTCTGCCTAACCCCCTGGAGACCGGGGTTCAAGTCCGGTTGATGACCTCTGTTGGAAGTTTCTTTTCTCTATTTCATGCGAATTATAAAGTCAAGTATATCCTTTGTGATGACTGTAATCGGTGTCTTGATGGTGCATTGTTAAGTTCGGAGGTTAACACTCTAAACAGCTCATGTTCCGATCCCTGCAAAAACGTCGACAGGGGTGCCACTGTCGTTTTTTATTGGTCAACATGGAAAAAACATGAGGGGTAACTCTGTCGTTTTTTTTCGGCCGTCATGAAATAAATATAAGGGGAAAACACTGTTGATATTTATCAAATAATACATAGGGGGTGACACTGTTGTTTTTCTTTGGTCGTCATGAAAAAAAACACAAGGGGTAACACTGTCGTTTTTATCAAATGAAACATGAGGGACACTGTCGTTTTTATCAAATGAAACATAAGGGGTAACACTGTCGTTTTTCTTTGGTTGTCATGAAAAAAACCATAAGGGGTAACACTGTTGTTTTTTATTGGTCGTCATGAAAGAAAACATAAGGGGTAACACTGTTGTTTTTTATTGGTCGTCATGAAAAAAAACATAAGGGGTAACACTGTTGTCTTTGTCAAATAAAATATAAGGGGTAACACTGTCGTTTTTTATCAGTCATCATGAAAAAAACAAGGGGTAACACTGTCGTTTTTTTTCATGACGACCAATAAAAACGACAGTGTTACCCCCTATGTTTTATTTGATAAATATCGACAGTGTTACCCCTTATGTTTATTTCATGACGACCAATAAAAAACAGCAGTCTTACCCCTTATGTTTTTTTTCATGACGACCAATAAAAACGACAGTGTTACCCCTTATGTTTTTTTTCATGACGGCCAATAAAAAACGACGGTGTAACACTGTCGTTTTTATCAAGTGAAACATGAGGGGTGACACTTTCGTTTTTCTTTGGTAGTCACGAAAAAAACCATAAGGGGTAACACTGTTCCTTTTTTTATTGGTCGTCATGATAAAAAACATAAGGGGTAACACTGTTGTTTATTATTTGTCGTCTTGAAAAATAACATAAGGGAAATAATAGAAATACACACATACATTTTAATGTCATGTATATCGTCTTTATTGATGATTGATTATTATGTATTGTCATCGCCTCAGTGGTGCAGTGGGGTGCACTCTGCCTAACCCCCTGGAGACCGGGGTTCAAGTCCGGTTGATGACCTCTGTTGGAAGTTTCTTTTCTCTATTTCATGCGAATTATAAAGTCAAGTATAACCTTTGTGATGACTTTAACCGGTGTCTTGATGGTGCATTGTTAAAGGGGACATATTCTACCACCAGGTGTGAGTGTGATTAGCCTTACAAGTCGTTAAGAAAATCTGCCACATATGACATCATTAGTGGGTGTGTCCACCTAGATCTGTGCTGGATAGATGAGCAACGTTTACTTCAGTCCACTTGGTTGGCTGGTAGACTGATCTATCCAGCACAGATCTAGGTGGACACGCCCACTAATGATGTCATATGGGGCAGATTTTCGAAACAGCTTGTAAGGACTAATCACACTCACACCTGGGGGTATAATATGTCCCCTTTAAGTTCGGAGGTTAACACACTAAACAGCTCATGTACCGATCCCTGCAAAAACGTCGACAGGGGTGCCACTGTCGTTTTTTATTGGTCAACATGGAAAAAACATGAGGGGTAACTCTTTCATTTTTTATCGGCCGTCATGAAATAAATATGAGGGGAAAACACTGTTGATATTTATCAAATAAAACATAGGGGGTGACACTGCTGTTTTTTTTTGGTCGTCATGAAAAAAAACACAAGGGGTAACACTGTCGTTTTTATCAAATGAAACATGTGGGGTAACACTGTCGTTTTTATCAAATGAAACATAAGGGGTAACACTGTCGTTTTTCTTTGGTCGTCATGAAAAAAACCATAAGGGGTAACACTGTTGTTTTTGTCAAATAAAATATAAGGGGTAACACTGGTCGTTTTTTTTCATGACAACCAATAAAAAACAACAGTGTTACCCCTTGTGGTTTTTTCATGACGACCAAAGAAAAACAAAAGTGGTACCCCCTATGTTTTATTTGATAAATATCGACAGTGTTACCCCTTATGTTTATTTCATGACGACCAATAAAAAACAGCAGTCTTACCCCTTATGTTTTTTTTCATGACGACCAATAAAAACGACAGTGTTACCCCTTATGTTTTTTTTCATGATGACCAATAAAAAACGACAGTGTAACACTGTCGTTTTTATCAAATGAAACATATGGGGTAACACTGTCGTTTTTCTTTGGTAGTCACGAAAAAAAACATAAGGGGTAACACTGTTCCTTTTTTTATTGGTCGTCATGAATAAAAACATAAGGGGTAACACTGTTGTCTTTGTCATATAAAATATAAGGGGTAACACTCTTGTTTTTCATCAGTCATCATGGGAAAAAAACACTGTCGTTTTTATCAAATGAAACGTAAAAAAAACGGTCGTTTTTTATCTGTGGTCATGAAAAACCCATAAGGGGTAACACTGTTGAAAAGTATCGAATAAAACGTAGGGGGTAAAGATCAATGTCACTCAGAATGTCACACTTGTCTTTCCGAATTGTAAAACATACAGAAAGAAAAGTATTTACAGACAAATAATGACTATTTTATAAAACACACGCTGTCCATTCTGGCTGTTGCAGATCAGATTATGCGAGTGATTGACGATTTGGCAGCCCTTTCGTAGGATTACAGGAGGAAGTCATTAATTTGATCACTGCCTATAAATAGCCTCCACTTTCTTTGTCGTAAAAAACTAGCCCTCCGCCTGAAGCTCCGGTACTCACATAAGGTAGAGGATCGCGACTGAATCATTGATGAGCTGAACTGTGTGACAGGATGAGCAGATGGTGAGCCGAGGGCACACGCTGTGGGGAAATATTGAACAAATGCAAAGTGACGAGACCTAACATTTGGACTGGTAAATGAACCAAGGTGAGGAGTTAGATCACAATGTTTGGAGGGAACACAAAGCTTTGCGTCTGAAGATACGAATAAAATACATTTCATTTCCTATAGGTTCTATGCATGGGCCGTTGCGCTCATGAAAAGCGAGTTGAAGTCCTATAAACGGGATCTGGTGCCACCCACCGGTCTGAAAGGACCATTACAACCCTTTTTAGCAATTTTATGCATCGGGCCCGAAGACTTCTTTATGGCATTACACTAGAGTAGTTTATTTTTTCAATTTGTTTCACAGCGAACTTTTTCATAAGTTATTTCATAATTTCTCTTAAGAAAATTATTTCATAAACAGTTTTGGATTTTTCTGTCCATAATTTGTTAAGTTTTGACAGTACAGTCTAATTTCTAGTTTAATTATGTAGCAAATAAATTAACACCCTCGCCATACAATTAACTCCATACATTTGTTTTAGGTTATGTTAATTGCATCACTAAGCAGAAACAAGAAGTGTTTTTAAAAGGTTTTTAAATTGGGTTTACACTTAAGATATGACAAAAACAGAATCACATGTGTAACACCAGGTTTCAATGACACACTTTTAGAACACATTTATTTCAAGTTAAAATGGTTAAAACTCCCAAACCAGACTTGGTAACGCGCAGCATTGTTAACAAGCAAATCTCAATCATTGTATGCTTTTAAGGTTGCTAGCATGTAAACATTGCATTCTTTATAAAAATATATATAATAAACTGAAACCACCACCGCAATAACAGAAGAAATCCACGATGGACATTGTGCAACACAGGGAACAAGAGGACACCCAGTGGGACACTACTGCACTGTCAGACAGGGCAGGGCAGACTCCTTTACCATCCTTAGCTAACACTAACTGTAAGGGGCTCCACGATGACATACATAACATTATTAAGACCTAGGTTAAAAAATATTAATAACCGAAAGAGCAGTGATTATAGTAAGAATGCAAGTACAGCTAATGCGTTGGTGTGGACTACAACTGTGATCCAAGACAATCACAGGTGTGATAAAAGACAGTTAAAAAATAATTAATCACAATAATGCATGTTAAGTGAGGGGGGAAGGCTCATAAACGGTCCTTATTCTCGAATGCAAGTTTACAAATTAATCAGTAACTCTAAAATAATTTACATATGTCGATCACATTTTCATGTTCCGTACCGCCATCATTCATAGCTAAATTAACAAAAGTGTGAACAGAGTGGTCGGATCGAGAAACGATCATGTCAAACGGTTTTACAAAACGTCCCATGAGCAAACCCTTTGAGTCGCCTCTACTTAACCAGGTCCCAGCGTGGTAAAAAAACGAACATGGTTGCCCTTTTAAGTCTTCTGAAGTGTCTGCTGGGCTGAATGATCAGAAGTGTCGATTGGGGGGGGGAGGGAGGGGGGGGGGACCCATGTCCAGTTCATCCAATAGTCTTTTCCCTGCTTTGTTGCCGTGTGCCAGGTCGCATTATAATAATAAAAACAGACGGGAGAAGTTAAAACTGAGGTTAGCGGTTTAAAAAAAAAAACACGACCACCGCTTTCTTCCACTCTTCCACGTTCCTGAGTTAGCGTCCGTGCATAGCGGCGTTGAGGCCGAGTGTGTGTGTGCCGGTGTGTCCCGCAGGAGGCCGCCCTGCGCCCCCCCCCCTCACCCCGTCTCTGCGGCGGCGCGGGGGGTCGTGGTCAGTCGGGCGCGTCGCCGGTGGGCCCGGCTAGTAGTTGAGGAGGGGCTCCCTCTCGGTGTCGGCGTAGCGCTGTTTGGCCGCAAACACTTTGGCCTTGTTCACGGACGGACCTGGGAGGCGGGGAGAGGGGAGGTCACGTGACACGGGGAGCGCGTTGACGACACAGTGCTCCGAGCGAATGGGACAGTAAAGTGCGCTTTTGATCTGAAGGGATTTCAATGTCCCACAAATTCCAGAAAGAATTCTTAATATATTTTCGCATTCACTTTTCGTTTTTTTTTGGACACACACACACACTCTCTCACACACACACACACACACACACACACACACACACACACACACACACACACACACACACACACACACACACACACACACACACACACACACACACACACACACACACACACACACACACACACACTTATATCAGCCTTCATCGTTAATTTTCACTGTTTATTCAATAAAAGCGGAGTAATATTTGAACAACCTTGGAGCGTCCAGATTGACCCTCAACGTCGTGCATCTGTTTCCCCTAATCCCCAGTGTGTGGGTGTGCATGTGCGTGTGTCTGCTGACCTATGTAGCTGAGCAGCACGGGCAGGAAGATGAGTCCGTGCGTGGCCCCCAGCAGCACCATGGCCAGGTACATGCGGAAGTAGAAGATCTGGAAGATCTGAGACTTGGACAGTGCCAGGATGAGGATGCCTCCGAACTTAGTCAGCGTGATCCCGCTGAACACCTGCCACCGCGTCACATCAGGGAGAGATACGCAGAAAGAACACAACACTAAATCAACTCTCACTTTATTCATGAAGTGCATTTTGTGCAAAACGGCAATACAATGTGCTCAGTGCTAAAAAGGCCAGAAGGTGTGATCAGCTTACTTGATTTTTTTTGACAAGCATGTTTCATGATGGCAAGAGCTTCATGGAAACATGCTCACGCTTTTTCATATCCAAAATGTCAAAGTTATGATATCACCCCTTTAAACACTTTATTTTCTATCTTCTAAAACAGTCGAATGTGTTCTATATTGTATTATTGTCTTGCGTGTTTCATAACACCCGAGTACAGTAACACACGCTGCCACAGTGCAGCGCTACAACCTGCGTTTCCTGCTGCGTGTCAAACCAGTAGGCCTGGTTCTGGGCGGGGGGGGGGGGGGGGGGGGTTGGGAGGAGGCGGCGGGGCGCTACTCACCGAGCTGCCCATGTGGGCGAGGGCCTCCTCGGCCCTCTCCACCCGGCTGCCCTTCATGCTGACGGAGAAGGCGCGCACGATGTGGCTGCAGAACTCCACCGAGATGCCGCAGCTCTGAGGAAGGAGACACCATTCGTTCATTTAGCTTTCACAACTCAGCCCACTTTTTATTATCCGATTGACTTGCGGCGAGTTCAGCTGCATGTCTTTAAAGGTGTGGTTATAGGGCGGAGGCATCTTGCTCATAGTTGCCCGAGGCCCTCAATCCAGTGAACTCTCAGCCATGGCTGATGTGAGAGACTGAGAGGGTTCCAGCGTCTGGGTTGGCTTAGCAAACTGAAGGAAGTGGCTGTATCCTCTCTCTATCACAAGGGCGCCTTCACAGACGTCAACCTCTGTTCAAGATACCACCACTTCCTGTAACCTTTGGCTATTCTAAAAAAATTTGTGTATGGAACTGTCTGACACCAATATGTTGGCGTTTATTTAGTATAATAATTCAGTATCACCAATGACTACCATCATTCTCAGCCAAACCTCCAGAGTAATGCATGTGGACAGCGGGACTGAGAAGAAGGAGGAGGCCAGCTGGGTGGGGGTGTCGGTCCTCCAGCTCAATAGTTATATAAATCAACACTCAAACTGATAAAGGAGTTGCTCTGCATTTAAAAACACAATTTTCTCCCCTTCCCTTCATCCGTGTACCATTTACCCACCCCTCTGCTCGCCAATCTAGGGAACTAACCCTCCATTAGTTCATAACAGCTCAACAGCTCCCTGCACTGCAACCATGACCTTTGCCCTTATTCTCCCCCACTTGTGGTGGCAGCCGTTTCATGATCCAACAGGGGGAACAGCCACAAGGGGGAGTGTGTGCACGCGTGTGTGTGCACGTGTGCGTGCGTGCGTGCGTGCGTGCGTGCGTGTGTGTGCTGCAGCCTCACCATGACCAGGTTGACCAGGGACACTGCGTTGAGGCTGATGCCCCACAGCCACATGACGCCGAACATGTTGACCAGGATCATGGCGATGGTGAGGCTGACGAGGGCCGCGGCCCACACCTCGAAGCCCAGCAGCACCGTGGACACCACGAAGATGGCCCCCAGAGACACGCCCAGGTTGAGCGCCGTGTCGTAGGCGATGGTGAGGTACTGCTCGTAGAACACGTAGAAGATGCTGCGCAGGGGGCACGAGACAGACAGACAGACAGACAGACGGACGGACGGACGGACGGAGAGAGGGAGACAGATGCAGGCAGACAAACACATTGTTAGGATGTGTACGTATATTTCAAACCTTAACCCTATGTGAAAACCAGGAGCAGATATTGACAGGATAACCTTCAATAATGTTAAAGAAAAGGAAGAAACTATAATGAAATTAGCTAAATGATTAACTTTATATGTTGATCAGGATGTCTGCGAATGAAGACAATTATGACTAGGGGTTTAAATGCAATGTACTTGTCTTGAAAAAGGACATCTGAACAGTGTTCAGTCTTACTGAGAAAAAGGACCAATATGGGAGAAAAAAACACCCTTTGATGAAGTGCACACACACTCACATATCATTCCGGAGGGAAATTAAGACTATCCCATAGAAACTACCTTTTGATTGGATTACAGTTTAGAAGGAAGATAAAGATATCCCAATCCTGCACTACACTTTTCTATCGCAGCTATTTACTCCATTATAAAATATCTAAACTAAAAAGTTTCCATGAGTTAATCCATTAAGTGAACCATTCTCCATAAATCTGTAGCTACCACCGAAACCACTAGTGGCTGCTACTGGGAAACACTTATTGTATGTCCTGGCACTTGGCAATAGTCTTTAGCATTGTGTAGCATCTTATCCAAGCTATCATATTTGTTGGATACAGGGATTTGGTTTACCTAGCAACTATTGGTGCATGGCGCTTTCTTCGATGAACATCCTGCTGTACCGACAGCGATATACTTTTGTTTCTCTTTCTTTTGACAAATGTACCAACTGTTAGTCGCTTTGGCTAAAAGCAGCTGCTAAATACCCTAAATAAACTGTCAACACATGGTGCAGGTTCTATATTTTCTCAGTTGACCATGATCAGATGTGGTTGCGTTAAATGCGGATGAAGCGCACCTGTAGGGGAAGACCTTGTGGCCTAGGGCCAGCGTGATGTTGTCCGCCAGCCCGCGGGCCATCTTCAGGGCGTCGATGTAGTCGGGCGAGTCCTTCAGGATGGTGTGGTAGGTCATGAAGTAGCTGGAGCCCACGCCCTTGTCACCCAGGACCACCGCGCTGCTGTAAGCGGCGTGACCGCTGGGGGGGGGGGGGGGGCAGGACACGGTTAGGCATGCAGCCCCTTGGGTAGGCTAACACAACGGATCTCTTACTTACGTTATAATAGTTAGCAGGTGAACAGATAGTGAGGGCCGGCCAGGTCAGCCTTTTTAACGCCATTGTTTCATTGCCTTTAAAGTCTATAATTTATGCTATTTCATATTATTATAAAAGAGAACTGAATTATGTTATTTTCTTCTTAGAATAGGCTGACAAAACCAACTTCCCTCAATCACTCCTTGATAGACAAATATAGTTGCATTGTCTTTTTATGGAGTTAAAAATAAATAAATCCAAGAGGCAACATAGTGCGAGTCCCTGAACAGACCCTGATCATGTGATGCAGAAGTGAAAGTGGAATGAGGACGCACGGCGCACGCTTTCACGCGCCCTTCAATGACCGCTGCGCTGTCTTCTAATAAACTCAAAAGCAAAACAGAAAGAAAGTGGGAATTACCCTTTCCCACACTTGGTGTTGGGGTTGTCGGACAGGAACATGGGCAAGTAGTGCATGAAGTCCTCCCCAGTGGGTCTCTGCTTCCCAGCGGGGGTCATGGCCCGGCAGTGCAAACAGGAAGGATCCACCACTGAGGACAAAACCAGGGGGTCACTCCATTTATGGACGTAATGGACAGCTGCTCACTCATGAGTCGACTCACTAATGACACTCGGATTAAGAACACAAAATTCATCCAATTTCCCCAAGTTCGATTCTATCCTTTTCTAAGAGGACAGAGTAGTGAGTGAAAAAGACCGATCAGGTATTTTGATTAGGATTACAAATACACATCGAGTGGGGGGTTGAGGCTCGAGTTGAGATTCGGTAGCTGGTTAAAAACAGGAACCGAGGCACCACGACTCAAAGGGCGGCGGGGCCGCAGACGCAGGTGTACCTGAGGCGTTGCAGAAGGCCCCCGTGGTGTTGTAGTAGCGGCAGCAGCTGGAGCGGGGCTTGATCCAGTCAAAGTAGTCATCCAGCCACGAGGACGGCGTGTAGGCGATGGTGGTGCTGGGAGCCGCGTCGAGAGGGGAGGGTTAGGAGGCGGCTTCACTGGTGCCAAAGGGACAACATGCTGTGCGACTATGGTTCGACGCTGTAGAACGTAGCCACAGAATCTGGAGAACCTCGCAGAGACTCTGTAGAATCTACCGTATAGTCCTTCTTAAAACATCGTCAATTCAATGGATTAATCTGCCTCCATGTCGTACAAAAAACAATGAATCGACTTTTATTATAACATAAATGTTATGACTTTGCATTTTGTCGTTATTTAGCCTGTAAGCCATGGTGAACATGGTGAACATGGAAGCCCTGTACACCAAACAGTTACAGAGGTTATCGAAATCCGTTCAAAATGATAGCACCCACCCCTTAAACAGTGCATTTCAGCTGCTTCCCTCCAGACAGAGGCTCAAAGTTCCCAAAAGCAGAACAAACCGCTCCAGGAACGGTTTTGTTCCTGCAGCCATTATCTATACGAATATTTTTATAAGTGTGTGAACGCCTTTTCTTGCCCTGCAAACCAAATTTACCCACGGGTATGAATAAAGCAACCTTGACCTTGACCTTGAGCCAAGCACTTGTCTGATGACCATCTTGTCTGATGACTTATTATATATATTTTAAACTCAAACTCATGGTCAATGCCATTATTATTAACATGAGTGACTAACTAACTGTGTGCATGTGTGCATCATGCATGAAGTCGGATCCGGAAGCAGCCCTTACTACTGGCTGATGAGCGACGCCGAGTAGACCTGCTGGACCAGGGAGTCGTTTCTGCAGCCCACCCCTCCGCACACGGCGTTCTGCCCCTCGGGGCTGCTGTAGTTCAGCCCGTCCTCCACCACGAAGTACACCGGGGGGCCCGTGTGCAGGTACGTGCTCAGGTTCTTGAAGTACTGCAGCACGTAGGAGTCCTGGACACAGGCAGACACCACGAGGGGTTTTGCTATTGAGTGTTTCGGTTTAACACATACAGTCGTGGGTAAAGTGGATCAGGTGGAGGAGGTGAAACAAAAGAACACAAAGCAAGTTACACATCAGTGACATTAGCAGCGACTGCAGAGTTCACTGTGAGGGGTGTGTATGTGATGATGAGCAGCACCACCTCTGGGTGAATGAGCTGGATAGTCAATGTAGGAGGTAGAGCGTGCTGCAGAATCCCAGTGAGAGGACATTGACTGTAGGGTCGAACCACTGCACAGCATTTCTTCATGCAAGTCGAGCCTCATCAAAACCTATTGCGTGACTTCAATATGGTCCCGACCCCAGAGATCAACCAGGGACCTAGCCTTGTCTGGTGGTCTGAGCAAGGGGGGTTAGAGGGACTTACATCAGGCATGGAGAGTTTCTGGTCCAGTCCCACGTCCACCTTATCCACCACGGCAACGCTGAAGGAGAGCATGCCCACAAACACAGCCACCTGGAGAGGCAAGAGAGTGCAGGTTAACAGAGAACAGAACCCAAACCATCACTGTCATTCTGGTTCTGAGCACCGCGTCTTGGTATTCATGCGGATCGATAAAGACGGCTGCAGCGCGGCCACAGGTGGAGCAAGCAGCAGGGGTACCGACCACGATGGGGCGCACCCACTCCTGGAGGATGAAGGGAGCGTAGAGCTTCTTGAAGAAGCGGAAGAGGAGGCTGTCCGTCTTCGCCTCCTGGCCGTCGGCCAGCTTCACGCAGCAGAGGATGTCCAGCCGGTTGTTCTGGAGGGTGAACAGGACAGGAAGACGTCATATCGCAGCACAGAGAGCCCAGTCAAGCGCCGGGCACAGAGGTGCACTTCTGAGAGTGGACGCGTCTGTGTGGCTCTATGCTACTCTGACCTGATTCAATTGTTTAGCGGACTCATTCAAAAAGAGGCCCCCACAGATTAGACGTACACCAGAAAGCATTGAATTATTGTTTGCTCCCCTTAATATTACTTATTCATTCTAACGGGCCTCTTCTGGTGACAGACACCTCTTTAGTTTGGAAGGTTTAGGCCATCAGAAGATGCCCAGTGGATATCGGCAGTGGGGTCAATGGGTAGAGACGCTCATCTGACCAGTATATCGGCAAAAAAATAAACCTGTAGATAGGATATGCACCTTGGCCTAGATTCACCGAAGAGGTTAATTCTAAAGGTTAAGAACGTGGTGTGATGCTCCTGATTGGTGATCAGTGAATCCTAATCCCCCCCTCTGACACCCACCTCCTGCCTCTTGGCGTCCAGGCCCAGCAGGCTGACGAAGCAGCTGATCTGCAGCAGGAAGTCGATGAGGACGGCGAGGCCGGCGAACAGCGAGAAGGTCCTCACGGCAGGCATGTTGGACAGAGCACCTGGAGGACACACACACACACACACACACACACACACACACACACACACACACACACACACACACACACACACACACACACACACACACACACACACACACACACACAGGGAATCAGAGAAGTCTCTTGCATCACGGCCACTTTCGCTCGGCTCACCCAACTTCACTTCCACTGGATAGGTCAACGACCTACAGTGCGAGCTACATGGGAGGGGGGGGGGGGGGGGGGATTGATCCAGATGTGCTCACCCAGGAAGAAGGCCACGGTCTCGGAGACGGACGAGAGGAGCATGCTGGGAGCCACGTCGCCAAGGATACGCCCAATCTGCTGGTGGAGCTCCTCCTGGGGCATGCGCTCGTCCCTCTGGGGGGAGGGGGGGGGGGTCAGTAAGAGAGTTCCAATGGAGGCGTTGTGGTCCACCAGATGAGTGTTTCCATGGAAACGAGAGTGCCCCTGAATAAAACTACTTAGTGCTGTACTAAAAAGGGAATGTATATGCAAAAGATGTGAAAGTCCGCTGCGTGTGTAAGCAACACCTGCAACGTAAGAATAGGGATGCATAAAAGAAGATGTGTGTATTTGTCTAGGTGTAGATGCATGTGCGTGTGTGTGTATGTGGGTCAGGTGTGCGTTTGTGCGTGCATCAGGCACGTGTGTATGTGTCAGCCGCGCATGTGTGTGTGTGTGCGTGCGTGCACGTGTGAATGTGTCAGGCGCGCGTGCGTGTGTGTGTGTGTGTGCGTGCGTCAGGCGAGTGCGTCTGTGTGTCAGGCGGGCATGTGTGTGTGCGTGCGTGCGTGTGTGTGCACGTGTATACCTGCAGCGTCTGCACGATGATGAAGATGTTGTCCACGCCCACGGCCAGCACCAGGAAGGGGATGACCTCGATGACGATGAGCGTGAGCGGCACGCCGGCGTAGCTGAAGATGCCCAGGGAGCAGGCCACCGAGCTCAGCACGATCAGGATGCCCGCGATGCCCAGAGACACCTTGGAGTCCACCTGGAGAGGGCAGGGCGCAGGGGGGGAAGCCGTTACGACTGGGGCGTGAGGTATGCTGATCGCTGACAATGCTAGGGCGGCGGCGCGCTACGGTGAGCTACGGTGCGCTACGGTGCGCTACGGTGCGCTACGGTGAGCTACGGTGAGCTACGGTGAGCTACGTTGAGCTACGGTGCGCTACGTTGCGCTACGGTGAGCTACGGGGGGCCGACGCTATCGCCGGAGGTCTCATTGGGCCTCGTGATAGGGAAGATTACGCCTCACACCCCGGTGAGTCACCGCCGTGGGTGGGCGAGTGGGAACCGTCGTAGGAGAACGCGTTAATCATTAATCCCGGAAGGGAAATTCTGTTAAAGTGTAACGAATGAACAGTTAACAAATACTGATCAAATAAAACACGACCAATAAATCAAATGGAACAGTTCAAAACGGTCACCAACTCATAGTGGGAACCCGCTGTCCGACAGACGCTATCTCATCGCGTATATTGCAGGGCGTGTTTCCCCGCCTTTTGACATGCAACACCCTCGTCTCTGAGGCCAAGGAAAACAAGAAGCGTGGCGACCGATGCGTGCTCTCTGGGTGGTGTTGGAGGAGGAGGAGGGGGGGGGGGGGTGGTGGAGGAGAGGGGGGTGGTGGTGGAGGAGGGGGGGGTGGTGGAGGAGGGGGGTGGGTGGTGGAGGAGGGGGGGGTGGTGGAGGAGGAGGAGGAGGGTGGGTGGTGGAGGAGGGGGGGGTGGTGGAGGAGGGGGGTGGGTGGTGGTGTTGGGAGGAGGAGGAGGAGGGTGGGTGGTGGTGTTGGGAGGAGGAGGAGGAGGAGGGTGGGGCGGTGGTGGAGGAGGGTGGTGGAGGAGGGGGGTGGGTGGTGGTGGAGGAGGAGGAGGATGGGGCGGGTGGTGGAGGAGGGTGGTGGACGAGGGTGGGTGGTGGTGTTGGGAGGAGGAGGAGGAGGAGGAGGGTGGGGCGGGTGGTGGAGGAGGGTGGTGGACGAGGGTGGGTGGTGGTGTTGGGAGGAGGAGGAGGGTGGGGCGGTGGTGGAGGAGGGTGGTGGAGGAGGGGGGTGGGTGGTGGTGGAGGAGGAGGAGGGTGGGGCGGGTGGTGGAGGAGGGTGGTGGAGGGTAGAACGGGCACATCCAGCCCATTTTGCCGGCGACTTGAATCCGCCCTGCAGAAGTGTCTGAAGAAGAGCGATACACTTCTTTCTGCTTCCCGTACGCTTTTGTGGGAGCAAATCACCCAGCTGGCTTTCCCCCCTGGCGCGCTATTGGCTGGTTTAACACAATGACGACAGGGAAGCGACGGCAAGCAGCCAATCGCGTACAGTCAGTTGAACCAGGGCCGTTGATCACGCCTCTTGTGCCGAAGAAAATTAAAGCAGCCAACCCAGATCAACGATCAATGTACGCATTGAGCTTGGTCTGGCAATATATAGCCAGGCTAGGAGGAGGGGGCACTGGTCTCTCACCAGGAGGCGTCTGAAGCTCTGGATGTGTCCCAGGGCCAGGGAGATGTAGACGAACATGATGGTGTAGCTGACCACGATAGTGGACACGTCGTTCTCGCTCTCGCGGTTGATCTCATCCTCGATGCTGCGCTCCGAGCTGAAGGACACGGTCAGGTTGGAGTTGTTGTAGCTCTTCATGAAGCGGATGAATCTGGAGGGACAGAAAAAAAAAAAGAATAATGACGTTTCTTTTTCGAGTTACATAAAGACACATTTCAGAGGAATGTGTTCCAAATCAATAAAATATCTTATTGAGTTAGGATAGAGGTATATCGCTCGCACGCTCGCACGCACGCCCCCACGCACGCCCCCACGCACGCACGCACGCACGCACGCACGCACGCACGCAACCACGCACGCACGCACGCACGCACGCACGCACGCAACCACGCACGCACGCAACCACGCACGCACGCACGCACGCACGCACGCACAGAGTCTAGAAACACACTTACTCTTCTTCCCAGGCTTTGGCTTTGCCCACTCTGGTCTTGTCGTTCAAGTAGTTGTTGACAGGGAATGTGATGACCAGAGCAGTGGCGTTGTTGTAGTCGGTCCCTGCAGCAGGAAAGAACGTGGCAGAGCTGAGAAAAAAGCTAAAGTCTGGCTGGTAACACGGCATATATATCACGTTTACAGCAGATCAAACCAATGATGTATGGCTCTGGCTAGCCTGACAAACTGCAAACCATACACAGGATGTGTGCAGGCCAGAGTATGAATCACCTCGATTTAACAGAGATTAAATAATTCCCCACAATCCTCCTTGCCAAGTCACAATTGTCCCCCCAAAAATATGAATTGGTAAAAGGCGTCGGCCAAATAGATGACCAAGCCCTATAACCCAAGGCCTTTTCAGGCCTCTGACCAGTGTGTTTCGGTGAGGGCCGGCTAGGCACAGCGTGGGTCCACACGAGTCGAGGGATTCTGCCACGTGGGTCTTGTGCTCACCGTTGTACCCTCCAAGGGCCAGCCAGGGGAAGACGGGGCCGCCGAAGGTGCCCATGCAGGGGTCGTGGAGGTGGGTGGTGTCGTTGAGTGAGGCCGGGGCGCTGGCCAGAGGAGAGAGGAGAGAGAGCTATGGAAACACCTCAGGTAATCTGAATGGCTGGTACAGAGGAGAGAGAGCTATGGAGACACCTCAGGTAATCTGAATGGCTGGTACAGAGGAGAGAGAGCTATGGAGACACCTCAGGTAATCTGAATGGCTGGTACAGAGGAGAGAGAGCTATGGAGACACCTCAGGTAATCTGAATGGCTGGTACAGAGGAGAGAGAGCTATGGAGACACCTCAGGTAATCTGAATGGCTGGTACAGAGGAGTTGCGGTGAGGGTGGGGGAAGGGCAGGAGCACCCATTAGGACCATTTTGCGCCATCTTCCTCTATGGGAAAGTATATTTTTATCCTTTTCATCTGAGGAATAAAGTACATGCAAATGTTTTTTCCTCTAGGGAATAAAGTACTTCTCTTTTTCCAAGCATCATTGAACTGAAGTTTCAGAGCAGCTAACCAAGTACATTTCGATTCAAGTCTATCTAGCGATCTGTTGAAACCAGAATAGAGAACTAAATCTGGGTGAAAAATGAGGAAGCGTGATGCCCTATACTTAGAAAGGCACCTTACACCAGGCATGAGAAGCCTCAGGAAATGCACATCCAGCAGGAAATGCACAAATGCACGTTGACAAAGACTAGCAGTACCTACTCACTGTAGGTTATTCAAACCAAAAGCCATCCAATAATCCTACTCTTTGAACCCCGCCAACCAATGAATAAGAACCAGGAACCGATAATAAATACGTACAGTACCCATTAAATATACATTACACAAGTATAAACCTCCAGACACCTACCTGACGCAGTACAGGAAGTGGCTGTGGTAGTCGTCCCAGACGTAGAAGAAGTCTCCCACTTGGTGGTCCAGCTGGTCGTGGCTGTTCTGGAAGTAGTTGAGGACGCTGAGCACGGTGCAGTTGTTGTTGTACGGCGCCAGCGGGCTCAGGCAGATGTCCTTCAGCGTCACACTCTGGCCCTCGTACGTGGCCACCAGCGCCTCCACCTGCAGCTGCAGGTCCAGCACCTGCCACCGTCCGGGGGAAGAGGACGAAGAAAATGAAACATACATTGAAATACGGAAAGTGAAAAAATCAATGCAGTTCTCTTTTCTTTTTGGTGCCAATATGTGATTGTCAATATAGTTATATATAGCTTTTGTCACAGTTACTTAAATGAGACTTATTTAGAGGAAACGGGTAAAATTACGTTTTTAAATTTTTAACCTTTTGCAACATTGACTTGCAATGGGACTCTGACTGGGAGAGGGTTAAGCTCTCTGAGCCGCGTCCGAGAGAGGGTTAAGCTTATAGTCGCTCACCATAACGCTCATTAACAACGACGGTACTAGCTAATAAAAAAAAGAGGATAGGAGAAGGACGGAGAGCCGGCAAAGAGCACAGCAAGAGAACTCATTCCCCTTTTGTCTGCAGTTCAGAGATGCAGAAACCGATCTCTGTTTGGGGCCGGCCAAAAATCCTCTCCAGCAGATCAAGCTGAAATAAGCTCTCTCTGTCAACATGTTCCCAACAACCAGGTGACTCTGTCATGCAGATTATTGATCTACAATGACACAGTGTGCCCTTTACCCATTGAGCACAAGCTCAACCCTTGCATGTTAAGAGAAAAGCACCCAGCACACACGTACACACGCATGCACTCACACACACTAGAGTCACGCCCAAACACACACCTGATGCAGGATGTCCTTGCCCAGGATGGGGCCGAAGGTAACGTTGGGGCCCCCAAAGTAGGGCTCGTAGATGGTGGAGTTGACGCCGGGCGTGGTGGTGATGATCATCTGCTCCGTGCGGAAGAAGGGCCCGAAGTGCCGGTCGAAGTAGTCCTTCTCCTGGCGCGCGCGGCTGCTGTCCGCTGCCCACAGGTCCACGGGGTCCGTGGTGACACGCATGTACACCAGGCCCGCCGACGCCGCCGCCACCAGCGCCACCGTGGTGAGCACCACCAGGGCGGGCTGCCGCACGCAGAAGGAGCCCCAGGCCGTGAAGAGGCGGCGCAGGGTGCCCTCGAAGCGCTCGCCCAGCCGCTCGCAGCACGTGGCGTCGGCTAGCGGGGAGGGAGGGAGGCAGAGAGAGAGAGAGAGGCCGAGAGAGAGAGGCAGAGAGAGAGAGAGAGGCCGAGAGAGAGAGGCAGAGAGAGAGAGGCAGAGAGAGAGAGAGATAGAGAGCGAGAGCGAGAGCGAGAGAGAGAGAGAGAGAGAGAGAGAGGCAGAGAGGCAGAGAGAGATTACATACAGACCTTTATAAAAAAGGATATTTCCAAGCAAATCATCGGGTAGGATGACAGCTTGGTTTTGGTTTCACTCTATAAACTCATCTGAACTAAGTTATAATAAAGTCATAATTTTTATATATATTCACTTAGAGATATTACCCATACTATCTTCCAATCCCATCCCTTTGTACAGCTTTGGGGGAACATGTCATGACATCTGGGAAACATAGCGATTGTCTTTGTTACACTGGGGGCCATTGCTGTACCTCCGTCAGAGCTCTCTCCGTTGAGAGACATCGGGTTGTTGCTGTCCAATATGGGCCCGTACTCCGACATGATCCTCCTTCTCCTGCAGAACACACACACGACGAAACCATCAAGAACTCGCGATTAAACGCAAAGCATCTCAACGCTCTCTCAAATGATATGCAAATGTCGGCTCCGCCATAATCAGTAAGGGAAGTGAATCCAACAAGCGTCGTCCAGTTTCACCGGCCTCCGTTCTCTTACCTGTAGCACCAGGCGCTCAGCACGCCCCCCACAAACACCAGCAGGAAGGCCACGTAGGAGACCCACATGATGACCACCATGGCGTCCAGGCCCAGGATGGTCCAGGGGGCGGGCGGCGCGGGGGGCACCGGCGCGGGGCCGCAGACCGGGGTGCAGTCCTGGCAGGAGCAGGGCCCCGAGCCGTCCTCCAGGGAGTCGGAGCAGGCCCACGTCTGGTTGTCCATGGGGGTGAAGCCCGCCGTCGGCCCGTCTGGGGGGGGGGGGGGGGGGGGGGAGAGACGCATCACGCTGGAGTTCTGGGGTCGTCTGGATTTGTGTGTGTGAACTTTTCAATGTTTCAAATAGATGATGCAACCCTTCCTACGCAGTTCCTGTGGTCATGTAGTACGGAGTCCTCTAGGAGGAAGGCTTATGCACATCGAATTGTGCATATAACGATGAATGAAAACCACAGAACACCGGCCTTCAACAGCCACAAAGAGAACGCCAGTGTTGTGACCTCAAAAAGGGGAACAGCTGGTGTCGACAGCCTTTAGTGAGAAGAACCAATACCATGCATACCTTTTTAAATCGCGAAACAAGATCCTTCAATAGTCCAAAATCCTAGGAGCTTTGTTCTATGTAAATCAGTGATAACAACAATGATTGGTACCAAGAGTGCCGAGAAAATGAATTGATTGATTAGATATTCCATTGAGGGGGATTGCAGTACAGTAGGCTAAAACTGCGTGCGTGCTAGGGAGGCGTTTTACCTGAGAAGATGGGGGTGATGTCGAACGGGCTCTGGCCGTTGTTGATGTTGAACATGTACTGTATCCAGTTGGTGGCGTTGCACAAGCTGGCGACCTTGCCGCACAGCAGCGACAGCGCCTGCACGTTGGTGGACGGGGCCTGGACGTCCTTGCAGGCGTTGTACATGGCTGCAGAAGGACCCCAAACAGAAAGGTCACCCAGGTGGACTCCGCTCATGGGAGGCCATTAGCACCAATAACTTCTAAGAAATGTCCCGTCGTCAACACGACGGAATTTGGAATTTGTCAACAGGACATTTCTAAGACGTCATTTGGCCTACTTGCCTTCCACACGAGTGACCGAGTCTACAAGGCAGACAGCAGATACTGTTAGTCAGCAGCACAACCAGAGGCTCCCCGTGCAGAGGGAAGCGATGCCATTGAGTCAGCGCATTTCCTTCGACGCATGCGATGGCGTCTTGACTCACGAGGTGAGTGATTGTTTCGTTGTCATGGTTACCGGGGAAACCGCTGTCGATATAATTTTTTTTCCTTGAGACGATCTGGCTACGGAAGTCCCCATTCAGGATATTGACTCGTGTTTTTCTGTCGGGAAAACCCACCGTTGACGAACTCGTTCTCGATGTAGTACTCCACCGTCACCACGTTGGTCGCGTTGGTCGCATTGCCCAGGAGGCGCACGCCTTCCTGGGCCACATCCTCATACGGCTGCAGCTTCGTGGCGTTCATGAACAGGCTCTGCCGGGGACTGCAGGTCAGCTCGCAGAACAGGTTCATGAGGTTCAAGAAACAGGCGGGGCACCTGGGGGGGGGTGTCATACACATTGAAGTATAAAAGCAACCCAGAAAGAAATACATCGTTTCGAAAAATGACTAATGACAAAATCTTTTAATCTGCACAAACAGTGAATAAGAATCAATTGTGTGTGCATAATTGTGTGACCTGCATGACCACACACACCGGGCACATGCGTGCCCGGTGTGTGGGTGTGTGTGGGCATGCAGGTCAAGCAATCCTCAATTGCAGCTCTGTGACCACGGCGCATACCGAGACAGGAACTGCAGAGGCAGCTGCAGGCTGCCTTGGAGGGTGCGCAGCTGGTTGACGTCACAGCACAGGTACCGGTCTCCATAGTTGAGGCCCGGACACAGCTCCTGAGACCAGAGGACACAGTGAGGGGACGTCGTTGTGGTTGTTGTTGTTGTTTTAGCGTCACTCGATATATCAATTGCTTATTAATAGCATTTGTCATAAAAAGATTCCTTGTGAAAAAATATATAAATAAATGTATGCAAAATAAATACAACATTGATTTTAAAGGATAGGTTATCAAAATAAAAATGATGTTTGAAAATAGATCATTTGGTCAAATGTTGGTGCATGCTTGAATGTATGTGTCCTGTGAGTGAGTGAGTGAGTGAGTGAGTGATTATGTATGTATCTATCTATGCATACATGTATCTGTGTGTGTGTGTGTGTGTGTGTGTGTGTGTGTGTGTGTGTGTGTGTGTGTGTGTGTGTGTGTGTGTGTGTGTGTGTGTGTGTGTGTGTGTGTGTGTGTGTGTGTGTGTGTGTGTGTGTGTGTGTGTGTGTGTGAGAGTCATCTCCACAGAGGCCCCTCGGGACACGTACATCGAGGAGCTCGGCCCCCTCAGAGGGCAGCGGCTTGGGGGGTCCGGTGTAGTTGCAGTTGTACTTCTTCCCTGTGACGGTGGGGGAGTCCCCACACTCGCCGTACCACACGCAGTGCTGGGCCTCCACCTGGGGGCAACACAACAACACTCAGGGTCGCTCTGGTCCGCGGCGCTCCAGGGCAAAGTCCACGGTGGTGCAAACACAGCCCACCCTCCGGCTCGTTCATGGTGCAATCATGCCCTGGCCTGCACTCATTCATTCTGGTTGCAAAGAGTCTTTACATTGAAGGGATTAGACCGAGTTCTAGCATAGAGAGGCCGATTGCACAGGTTAGAACCACAAACCACAGGTTAAACAACCGTGGCGCACATTTCTCCATTTTACCTCGAGTGTATATGCATGTGTTAGTGTGACCTATTTTTAGTCTTGCATCTATATTATAGAAAAAATGCCTCTTATTTAAATCTTTCATGCAGGTCTCAAATATGAGGATTACCAAAATAAACAAGTTATTTTATGAGTCATAGAGGGGGAAATATATTATCATAGTTCTATGGCAACATCCATTCTTTATTTGAAATGATGTGAGGGTTTAATTATATTGAGTCAATATAATGTTATAATATTATTGAATCCAAACTTAAACAAGAGCACAAAGGACATCGCGTTAGGCTACTACTAAAACCATACTACAAAACTATTCAACGTTGATTCTGTCCCATGCAACTTATTCGTAGACAAAAAACTAAACATGTTATCGACCATTTACCGCCCTCAATCTGTGAAACACAGAGCACATTAGCACCTACCAACCGCTGCTTAACATCAGAAGCAGATAATCATCAAGAGCCACTATGTTTACTCTTCAACTCTTTATCTACAGCCATCCGGGGCAGTAATGCAGTTTGCTGCATAGCGTTGATGTTGTTATAAAAGTACTGATCCCTTGAGTGATGGTAAGCCTTATCGGATAGTATTTGACATTAACACACCAACAAATTGACTGCGAACTGCTGACATGTTTCGACATGAGTCTTCTCATTTAGAACTAATTCCGAAATAACACACTTTCATTTTCAGTTGCATACTTCAAATTGTCAACACGTTTACTACCACTGAATCCTGATAATCCTAGGATCAAGAAGTTACTGTTTCCTTATTGGTTTATTGTATGAACATGTGAGGACTGTCTGAGGACATCAAGTCCCAAAATAATAATATGTGCTGCAGGTCAATGCCAAGTTACCCTTCTCCCCACCTATCCTATCGAGCCCAATACATGTAAATAAGGGAAGGGCTTTCCTAAGAATGCATGCCATAAGTCGAAGAATCACTCATAATGACCTGGCAATGGTTTATATTTGGATCTGTAAGCATATTGACCTTAATCTGGAGCTAGCCCTCCAGAATAAACAGCGCAGATGACGCGAGCTCGCGTGACCACAGCAGCAACAGTCAGCCATCTGAGTCACGTTAAAACAATTGCGAAACACAAACGTGACCAAACTCACCCATTGATAATGTGTCTCGGTTAAAAATACGAGTGTTAAAATAAGAAATCCACGGCTCCTCTCTGTTAGGATCCCCATCCCTGCGTGTCAAAACGGTCGAGGCGAACTGGCACTCCGGCCGGGTAAAGTTTTGCGATTTGTTGTGAGTCTTCTTCGCGACGTGTTGTTGTGGCGGTCATGTTGGGCGGAAGGGTGCTGCCCCCACTCGAGACGGGGTTGTAATCGCAACACGGTATCGCGCATCTTTGGTCAAGACCGCCCTCTACTGGCAGCTTTCTGAATGGTTTTGGTATATATTTTGTATATGGTTATTTTTTTGCGCTTCTTCACACAATCACCTTTACTTCATTCGTCCATCAATCAAGGTATTACATTAAGTTGTATGGTTGGTTTGGTTATATATACAAGGACTTTGTTCCAAAGCATGTATTCCAAAAAGGTACCTCAGTATTTATTTTGTCAAACCAGATTAGTTCGGCCTTGTCTTTCCTATTTTATGTCAAATACTTAAATTAACAGCGACACCACTAATAACTAATTATGACCACAAAAACATACACAACGTGTAGGTTCATAAAAAATGTCTTTATTTATGCTCACATTAGAATGAAATAATTACAATTCTGAAATAAGTGCATATCAATGAATAAAGTGGCAAAACCATGTACTGATATGATAAATTATAGGTGACTATGAGTTATATTATACACAGCATAATCTCTCTTTTATTTACATGTACCTGTAAAATCAGAAAAAAAAAAAAGTAGATAGGCTCACAAGTTGCTACAACAGTATATTCCTTTAAAACTAGGAAAGATATTTGCCTTTTAGACTGTATGCTGTTGCGTCTCTACAAGACATTAAAGCCACGAGCAGATGATAGATGTGGAGGGAACAGATACAACTAAAACAGTAGGCATGGTAGGATTGTTTTCATCATAAAACATAGAATAAAACACAACGTTGGAACATCTGAATCCGAATGCCAACGGCGGACACACATTTCCCCACAGTGTTCGAAAGGGAACATCACAGTGAATACACACATTCAAAAAGGCTAATCCTATGGCTGAGGACATCCTTGGGTAGCACATGCGGGGTTTGGTCACCAGAACAGTTGAAGAGATCATACATTCTGGATGCCACACTAATGATAGCATTAGAGATGGAAACTGTGATTTCTTGATGTCTGCCCGAGAGTGGAAAGTCCTCCAGGCCACCCCCACTTCCTGTCTGAAGGAGCCTTGGTAATCCACTCACCATGTGATGAGTGGATCATCGTCTTTCATGTTTTGGGTGTCTGGGTGGGCTGGGCTTCATGGTGAATGGAACAGTAGAAAGGAGAAGATAGAGAGATAGGACGTGGTTGGCAAGAAAGAGCCTGTTTTCAAGACAAGCCAAACACGTTTACTCTCTTCTCTGTGGAGGGCCCTAGATAAAGGTATCTGTGTTTCTATTGACACAGCCCTAATGAGTGACTTTGATCAGGTTTGTCGAGTGGTTCACTGTCGAATAGAAGACCAGTTGTTGTTGTTTATCTGAAGAATGGAATTGGTAGAAGAATGTCCTTGGCCCTACAGAAGATTAAGAGGAGACCTCAGGGCAGCTCAGTTAATAATAGACCATATTGTCTATACATACATTAATTTACATTGTCTTTCTATACTATGCAACGTGTTCATATTGGTAAAATCTATTTATTTTCAGCAATTGAAGCCAGGCAGACACTGATCAAAGCCCGTATTTGGGAGGGTTCCCTTTCAAAAGGAAATGCCTCATAAAATTGTATCTTATTCTTTCACCATTCTTCCCACTTCAAGAAGTGCGTCGTCCGAGTCTCTCAAAATAAGGGTTTCACTCCTCACCGTCCTACAAAGACAGGATACGTTCAAACTATTCACATCTCATTCCAGCTTCAACTGTTTCAAACAGTTCAAAAATAAAAGCTGTCCCTTCCCTTTTGCATATAAACCACCTCCAAATGGTTGATTCACTTGTTTTAGTTGTGATGCTTCTAATCCCGACAACACGTATGCACCTTCAGATGTTTTATTTGGATTAGCTGCCACGCCCCTCCCTTTCCCTTGACCAAAAAACGCTGTCGTTTGCCCTTCAATGTGACAGCGTCTCATCGCAGCAGTTCCTATCGTGTGTTTCTCTACCACCGATACACTCAAGACCACAGCGGTCAGTCCACGCCGCCAGGATTCCCGCCACTGCGGACACACCGAGGTGAGCTACGACACTTGGTGGTGCGTGCGGTGAGCTGGCCTCTTCTCAACGCCGCTCCACCCCTCCGGTTGCATGAGGATGCTGCGTCCTGCAGCTTTTTGTCTAGTTCCCCTTTCCAGTCTCTTGGGGCACGTGGCAAGCTTTTGCGTGACTGAAGTACAGCTCTGACCGCATGCAGGCTACATTGGAAGCTGTGCCACTGGCCACCACGGGGTGAAACATATATATATAGAGAGAGAGAGAGAGACATAAACATCTCTTTATAAAGGAAAATAGGGGGGAAACAAACAACGTCTTTCCTTCCACCTTGGAAGAAGGTGTCTCTTTTAAGTCTCTTTTCCTCCCCCCCACGACTGCCTCTCAGTCGGGGCCCAGGTACTCTGTGTTCTCGACCAATGGGATGTGTCCGTTGGCGTGGGTCTTGAAGGTGGGCGTGAAGTCCTGCTGGTAGTCGGGGTTGTCCATGCTGTTCTGCTGCCGGTGCTTCTGCCCAGGGCGCAGCGGCCCCTTGGGGCTCGGCGAAAGGACTGCGGCCGGGGCCTGCGGGCGGGGATGACCCCGGGGGGCCGGGGCCTGGGGGGGGCGGCGGACCTCGTTGAGGTACTCGGGCCCCTGGGCGCCCTCCTTGAAGCAGTTGAGGTACTCGGTCTCGGTGTCGTCGGAGGAGGAGGAGGAGGAGACGGGGGGCCGGAGGCTGCGGGGGGGCCCGGGCTGCTGGTAGTTGGGGTTCATCACGTCCGACACGCCGTTCTGGTTCATGTAGTCTGGAGGGAGGCGCACAAGACACATGGTCAACACACACACACACACACACACACACACACACTCAGCGACTCATGCAGGGAGGGGGAGATACACGTCACACGGTAAGCACACACACTCTTAACACAGTGGAGAGGAATACATTTAAAGTAATTGTTGAGTAGTTATTATTATGGATATATTAGCTAGTATCGGTGAAACTCTGTTTGCTGTGGTTTATGTCCTTATCAGGACACAAACACTTCAAAATAGTTTTATTAAATATTCTTAGGACACCGAAATGGAATTTCTGACCAATGCCAGACCAATGACATCACCACCACTCTTTGGCAATTACGGTATACAGAATATGTTCAAGCCACATCTGCTGACAACTAGATATATGGTAAGAATATCAAAACAAGGGTTGGTTAGGGATGGGCAGGATCACACTATTATAATAACTTCCTCGATGATCTCTTTCTTTCTTGAGGTTTCTTTCATAGTAAACCTCGTTCAGTGCTCCTTTTAAAAGCCTCTGTGAACTCGCCTGGAGCGGGCTGGAAGTCCTGGTCCAGGAACTTGTCTGTGGGGTCAGGGATATAACGTAGGACCAGGCTGCCCTCTCTGCCGGGGAAGCCATTCTGGAGCAAGAGAGAGAGACAGAGTTACGACCTGAAGCCATTCTGGAGCAAGAGAGAGAGACAGAGTTACGACCTGGGGACCTCAGACCTGAGATGCACCACGTTAACTAGACGAGATGGAAATATATACTTTGTTAACCAGACGGGAAATGTGACAGTCACGGAAGTAAGTACAAGACAGTAATACTTATTTAAAAGACATTAATATCAGACATTATTCCCAGTATTTGGAGAAGCTAGAGTGCTAGAGTGCTTGGAGTTTTTCTTATGAGTGTCACCATGTAGCACCACTTACCACGAAGCCGTTTCTGCTGTGACACGTCCCGATGCTGCTGTTGAGGCTCTGCAACACAAATCAGAAACATTCATTACCCATCAGGCACCTGGGGCCAGTACCATTAGGGCTCAGGCTCAGCAGTGACCCGGGTTCGAGTCCTACCCGTGATCATTTGCTGCTTCTCCTCCCCTCTCTCTCTCCCATACCTTCCTGTCGAACTGACTATCTTCATGAATAAAGCACACAAATAAATAAAACAACATCAGGCACCAGTGCATCCCCTTAGCCCAGAGGAATAGATTGTTTCACATACAACTCAGGAGAATACGGTATGTTTTTTTGTGCACAACTTCTTCGTTAAAATTCTCATTAGAATTGTGACTCTAATGAGTTTGAATATCTTTCTCACTAGACGACTAGAATGAGAATAGCTCTGTCCACTTTCAATAGACTACATATGTTTTATGTCTTGGGGACTAGAAAAAAAAACAGCAAATGAATGTAATGTTGTCGCAAGTGAAACCGAAGCAAGGATATCTGCCCGGTGACAATATGCACGTGGAATGTGATTGGGTCCATCTGGATTTGATTGGCTCTTACGAAAGTGACTAAAGCTTGCCAGCTGTGTGGTCTCTGGAGCAACAGGGGCGGAAGCGTGATCCCATGAATGGTTGAAATGCTGAAGTCTGCCGGGCTGCACACGTTACCGCCATCACTACACAACTTATCTCTTTCCCCGGTAGAGGAAGTGAGTTGATTAGATTTGGACGTAAAATAGTCAATAAATATTTGACATTGTTTCATGCATAGTAACTTCCCCGCGTTCCTTCTTACTCTGTCACGACCTAACCCAGGCCAAACCAAAAAGTCTGCTTTCATTTAATGGCGTCTCTGAGCCCACCTCGGCTCACCCTGGTCCGTTTAACAACAGCCTTCCGCCGATTTCAAGGAACTAATCGCTCAACAGACGAGAGCCCGGCTCCAGACGCTGAGCCGTTCGCTCTCACGGCCCAGCGTGAGAGCTTCCAGGCCCCCCGCTGCCCAGCGGCATTATGGGAAAGAGGGAAGAATCTCGCTCTGCTCAGGCTGTCGGCGCGTCCCTGGAAGGATCTCTCCCGGGCCAACCCAACGCCCGGCCGGCCTAGCGCCGAGGGGATTTCTCCGTGTTGTTGTTACTGTAAGCCCTCTGTATTTTCCACTCACTGAAACCGACCGTGTCATGCATAATACGCATCAACAATGATGCTACGGAAAACCGACTTCATGAAAACAGATAGGAGCGAGGCCGCCCCCTCTCGGGACCTCTTGAGAGACGTGTTGGGCCGTCTGTGAAGGCCATCAAAGCTGAGAGCTCTGTATGGGCTAAGCAGGCGTTCAGCGACCGGGGGGGGGGGGGCTACATATACACACTGGCCTTGACTGAACTGGAGGACCCAGAGTAAATGACTTCTCCTCATTTTGTCCACCCCCGCCCCCCCCAGGCCTCCCTCTCTCGCCCCCACACACCCCTGCCTCCCGTGTTAATCATAAGGGCACCTGGGAGGAAACGTAGAAGAAAAGTGGGGTGGGGGGAACAAAAAAGAGGTAAAGAGTAGGAGGTTGAATGGAAGACAGGATGGATGAAGAAGAAGGAAAAGAAGAAGTGGGTGGGGGAAGGGGGGGGGTCCCTTGGGTGATGGGGTCAACAGAACGTGGACCAGAAACCTGGGTCGTTTGGGGTTCAGGCCAGGTAACGACAGGCTGGAGAGATATTCAAGCCCAGCCAATTAGATTCACTCTTGTGGCTATCACGTACGCCCTATTTGATTTCACGGTCTCTGCAGATAGAGCTGCTAGCCATCAAGCATCAAGTCCAAGGTGTTTTGGTTCAATGATGCCAAAACAGAGTTTGAGTGTGTTTCCATCTGTCTTTGGGATCAAGTGAATTATATGCAGAATGTGCATTTCACAGAGCTCATGATTAAAAATCCATCTCATGCAACCATAACGTACAGAGGAAAAACAAAGGGGTTTATTTTCGCCCGTGTTTCAAGGAGACGCTGATGAGCGAGCAGTTGAACTCTTGTTTGTGTGCAGACAGGAGCTGGCGTGAATCTGGCCCATTCATCTTAAGCGGCTGACGTACGCCAGCTCCACACGAGACTGCAGCAAGTCAAGGTTTGCAGCAAGCCGCTTTGGATAAAAGACTCTCAGGCTAAATGACTTAAATAAATATAAATGTCATGGCCACGGCGGATCAGGGCGGCAGTGTTGGACCATATGCGTGAACATGTTTCTTTCTCTTTCATTGTTTTAAAAGCTATTATTGAACAGCAGACCCGGTCATGTTCCTTGCTGTGCACCTAGGAATTCCCCAAATCAGAGTCGCGACCCCAATTTGCCGTCCCATTATGGTCTGTTGCACCAGAAAGGTTTCGTTTTCCTTCAGTCAACGATATTCCCCCCCTCATTTGGAAATGGAAGGCTTTTTTTCTTCTCTATGATTGTGATGGAAGACAGAACACGTGTGACAGCTTGACTTGTACAGGTCCAGAATAGGCCTGAAGCCTCTTCTGCTAACCCTCTTGCCTGACACACAGAAAGACAGTTAAAAACACAGACAGACACACACACACACACACACACACACACACACACACACACACACACACACACACACACACACACACACACACACACACACACACACACATACAGACAGACAGTTAGAGACACATACAGACAAACAGTCAGACACACACACAGACAGACAGACAGACAGACAGACAGACAGACAGAAACACAGTCTTTAAGGCAGACACACACACAGACAGACAGACAGAAACATAGGGAGAAAGCCAGTAACACATACAGACCGACAGGCAGTCAGACAGACACAAAACCAGACAGACAGGTAGGCAGAGAGACAGGCAGGACGACAGAAAAGACAGACGGGCGGAACAACAGAACAGAGAGACAGAGAGGCGGACAGACAGACAGGCAGAACAACAGAACAGGCAGGCAGACAGGGGGGTGGAGCCTACCAGGGAGTGCAACAGGGGGGTGCGTGAGGTGCTGGGGCTGGTGAAGAAGCCCTGCTGGGGCAGCAGGTACTCGTCTGCGTCCACCGCGTCGTCCATCTCCTCGCCGCTGATCAGGCTGCGGTATAAGCGGCCTTCCGTGGGGCTTGGCAAGTGCATTCTGTCGTCGCCCTGGAAACGGAAACAAACAAACACCAAAAACTGTTAGGCCCAAAGAACACACGAGCGCAAAATCTGTTTCATAGGGAAACTCAATCATGTTGTTTTACCGGAGCAAAACGACACGGAGAGGGAATGTAACGTGGTCTGTGTTTTATTTTTGCTAGTTTAGGACTAAAGGCGTCTATTTTGGGCTATGGTCGCCATGTGCTTTGGGCTTTACACTGAAGGTTGGCACACTGTATGGAAAGGGGTCTTTCTCACTTTGCATAGCAAGTGGCAGGATGTGCTGGCTAGGCTGTTTGACTCCCAGCCGGAAGGTTTCTGTGTTGGCTCACCCATTGTCCACAGCCCAGTCCACCCTGCTCCTTGGTGACTTGTATCTGAATTCACTTCGTAAGTCTCTTCGGCAGGAGCAACGTGTCAGCTTTAAACTGTTTATTTCTCTTTGGATGAAACCGTAAAAAATGTGTTTGAATTTCGATTTTATAAGCGAGATAATGCGTGCCTCAGTACAGTATGCTGGCACAGTTAACATGACATTATTGTCATGTTTTGACCACTAGTTGGCGCCAGCGAGATGTGATTTCCACAGCCCCATAAACACACAACATTCTGCATTGTCGAGATTACAAAGATGGATGTGTTTATTTATTTTACCTTATCAAGAGCATTGAGGGACAACAACAAACAACACAAGCTAAGGTTATGGCGTCCGCCAGTTTTAATACGTTACTGATTACCAGCCTTGTTGGTATTGAAAGCATGTGAGGTGCGAGAGTGTACCTGAATGACAAGGTAACGCGAGGGATCCCGTGCCATCTTGGAGAACTCTGACATGAGTTCCCGGAAACGCGGTCGGCTGTCTGCATCAATCATCCAGCCTGAGCAGAGACACCGACAGATTTTATCAAGGACATCCCGCTTCCTGGGTGATGTGGGAAACCATGCAATCCCATAGCTGATCATTCCCAGCACAGCATAATTAATAGCACGCTGTGACTGTGAACTATATTAGTGGTACTTGACATTTACTTAGGCTTTGAGTCATAAAATCAGTAGCTTTCATTCTTTCGTTCATTCATTCTGCTGCGTACATTTGACCATGATCATGTAGACGTCTATGGTGCAAATGGGGGGCTGGGGTAGACGCTCTCCTTTCTCCAGGACCCCGGCGATTTCACTGGCGGGAATGCCGTCGTAGGGCTTCGTCCCGAACGTCATGAGCTCCCAAACGGTCACACCTAGAAGCAGGGCACAGCTGAGCTTCACATACAATGATGTGCGCACCCTAAACGTTACAGCGTCGCCAGAATAGAGACTCTGTGCCAGAGCTGTGCTCGTGTTTTCCCAAGAAGATGACCAAACAAAAAAACAACAAATCACAGTTAGATTTAGCAACAGGATGCACGCTTGCAGAATATCGCACAGCATCTGAACACATTGGCCCCGTGCCCTGTAGCAGTGGGAGTTAGCAGGATGCGTAGAAGAGTTTGCAGAGGAAGAGGGGAGAGAGGAGGAGGGGGGGGGGGGGGGGGGGGGGCGGTAGAGAGAGAGTCTCTGTCACTCCTGCCAGGCCCTGCTGATGGGTTCGCCTTATTGAGCGGAAGGCCTGATCAAACCCTAGAGACCGTTGTGGGGGCTGACCCGCAGAAAGGAACAGCGTGTGCTTCACGTGTGTGTGCGTTTGCGCTGCATGTGTGTTATATGATATGTCGTTCTATTGTCTGCATGTGTGTGTTAAGTGTGTGACTCTGTGTGTAGTATGATGCGGGCTTGTGTGTGTGCGGGTTGGTGTGCTGCATGTGTGTTATGTGATATGTGTGTGTATTGTTTGCATATGTGTGTCAAGTGTGTGTCTGTGTGTGTTATATGATGCAGGTTTTTTTTGTGTGTGTGTGTGTGTGTGTTATATGATATGTGTGTGTAATGTTTGCATGCATGTGCGTCTCTTTATAATATATGAGTCTGTGTGTGTCTGTGTGTGTGTATGTGGGGCCGGGGGAGTGTGTATGTGCGTGTGCGCATATGTCCCTGAACTTGATAAATGTTTTCTGGCGTGTGCTGCCTGGAGCAACTATTTTTTTGTTATAATATTTATAATATTGTCCATCTGAGGCTCGTTTCTGCGTAGGCTTTTAGTAGCCCTCTTGAAACCTTTGATACCTACGAGACCTTTACTCCGTTCCCAAATTTGACAACTGCACAAAAACAATATTGTATTTTGCAAAGTAATAAGTGAAGTAGCATTGACGTTACACATTTTCCAAATGTCATTCTTTGTTACCCAAGACTTCAGCATCTGTGCTGTTTAAACACTACTCAAAACACACATCACGTACACATGAACCAACGGTAGCCTCGGTTCAGACACGCTTTGAAGATGCCCATCAATCTCGCAGCTACGTTTTTTTCCTGCAGTACAGCAAACATGAGCGGGGATGCGTTGCATAGCGCCTACCGTAGCTCCATACATCACTCTGATGCGTGTAGGTCCTGTTCAGAATGGATTCCAGCGCCATCCACTTTATAGGGACCTGCGGAGAGGGAAGACCATCACTCACTGAGAATAAGCCTCGCTGGCCAGTGTTTTAGAAAGGGAAAGCCGGTCTGACGTGGAGGAAAGAGATTGCCGTAGCTGCGCATGTCAAGAGATTACTAGAAGAAGATAAAGGCGGCGAGAGTGAGAGAGATGTTTGGAAGTGTCTTGCCTGAAAGCGAACAAGCAATAAATCTCAGCCCTGCGGTAAGTGGAGATACCCATTTATAACACAATCAAACGTGTCATTATGACTTTTTTTTCCAAAGACAAAGTGCGTACAGTCCCTAACAGTATGTTTTCAATTCTAAAACATATTCCTGCATGTGTCATCCTCCACCTCCCCAGCATCAACACCACCTGTTCTGTTCCTGCTCAACGTTAAAGAGGGCGATACGGGTGTAGACGGGGCGGGGACCCACCTTCCCCCCGTCCGCGTGGTACTCCTTCTCGTCGGCGTTGAGGAGCTTCGCCAGGCCGAAGTCGGTGATCTTGACGTGCTGCGGCGTCTTCACCAGGACGTTGCGCGCGGCCAGGTCTCGATGCACCAGGTGGCGCTCCTCTAGGTAGTTCATCCCCTGGGCGGGCCGCGTGGGATGGGTGGAGAGGAGGAGACAGGGAACAGCGTTTCCTTATAGCTGGTGTTTGGATTAGGCCGCACTGAGCCACAGTGCGGTTTATAAAAACGTTTGTTGTAGCAACATTGTAGGCTCAGTTATCGAGTTCAACTTTTTTTTAACTTAATTTTATGAAGCCTTAAACTCAATTTAACTTAAACTCAAACTCAACAAGACTTAAATCAACGTAAAGCTAGATCCATAAAACGTACTTTGAGAATGTACACCATATTCTTTTACATTTAGACACAAATGGGACAGCAGGACAGACACATAGCAGCATTGAAACGATCTCCATTAAAGAGCACATAAACAAACATCATTACAAACGTGTCCCAACCCCATGATCTCTCCTACCTTGGCGATCTGAACACACCAGTTGAGCAGGTACTGTGAGCCGATGTGGTCCTTGTTCTCCTTCACGTAATCCAGCAGGCAGCCGTAGTGCATGAGCTGAGTGACCAGCTGCGCCGTGGAGGTCAGGCATATCCCCAGCAGACGGCACACATGGGGGTGGTCCACGCTGGCCATCACGTACGCCTCCTGCATGGACACACATTTAAATGCTTTTATTTGGATCCAAATTTACAAAGAAGGAGAAAAAAATCCAAACATTTTGGGAAGAAATATTGATAGTGTAACAGGTTCGAAGCGTACATGCCTTTACAAGACCTACATGATAAGTTGATGAGATATTACACCGAACACTTATGGAAAAAGGAAACTTCTTTGTCTCCAGATTTGCATACTACCTATGGTGGCTGAAACAGAGCAAAATGTTGCCAATCTTTTGGCTTCCTTCTTATGCAATCCCCGCAACCGCAGTCCTCTAATTTTTTTGTGGATATGACCTAAGCTTCGAAGATTAAAGATATAACACACACACACAAAATATTGTAATATGATGTATATGAAGACAACAAACTGGGTGAAGTCTTCCATCCGGAGAGGCTGAGGTGTGGCACAGCAGGCCGTGGTAAGACCTCTGGACCTGGGTTACCATGCCTTTATGTTTAATCGATTTATGGGATAAATGTAATAGATAACACCCAGTAATCAATCCCTGAGTAAACTTTGCATTTAATATGTTTGCCTATATCTTCTATTCGGCAAGGTTTGATGTTACTCTAAGGTGAAGTCTACTGTTAATATTTAATATGGACTATTTTGTGTCTTGTGTTTTTTCTGTAATATACATTTATTTTTTTCGTATTTCGTATTTTATCGTATTACGGAGGGGGAATATATTACTGTTATTGATGTTGCAATTGTTAAGGATTACAAGATGCCAACCAATTTAATTGTCAGAACAAGTAACAATGATGACTAAAGACAATAATATGCTAGTATTCCATCCACGTAGGCAAGTAGCCTTTTAGCGACCGGTTAGATTCCGACCTGTGGAATGCCATGACAAACATAATTCTTTCTCTCTTTCACTCCCCTTCATCTTCCGGTCCGTTCAGGCGCAAAATGGGCATAAGAAAATATGTAAAAAAGATCCAAACCATCACATACATGCTACTACATGCTATAAAAGGTTTTATTGCCAGTTAAGATGTGATTTGGTTCAGAACACGTCATCTGTGTGTGTGTCTGTGTCTCAAGTGGGGAGACTGATTCATCCAAAAGATTTACAACTGGAGCTGCTTCTGTCAACAAATATGCAGGCTACTGCGGCGTATCCGGACATACAGGTTATATGGAGGCTGCTCACGCTAAAGGCCTAAAAACGCTAGCATTTTGGCCATCCGGACTTACCGCCAGGGAAATTCCCTACTGGCTCTAGAGAGGCCCAGAGCACACCCCCAACGCCGCGAGGAGTTAATACACAAAACAAATATAAACAGGACAGATTTGATTTTATAGGGCAGTATACCTAGTTGTTACATGAGTAGTAGTAATCTATATATAGAGAGTGAGGAGGTCAGCCAAATTCTTCCAAGTCGTCCTTGTCCTCAAATTAAAAGGCCGAGAGGACGTCTGGTGTCCGCCTCACCAGATGTGGAGTGTCTAAGGAACACGACCGCAGAGGCCTCAGTGCTTGAGATGCACTTTAGGTATACTGTAGGAAACCACGAGTACACAGAGCTGGTTTGTTGTTTTGTGTTGTTGTTTTTTTTGGATGGCAACAGAGCCGCCGGCATCACCGCCAGACCTACATTAGCAGCTCCCAGACCCAACTCCTCCGACACACATTCATCGTGTTTCCTGCGTCTCTCCAGCAGGGCGTACTGCTGTAGAACTGGATACCTCACCTTCACCTAATGTCGTGAGATCATCACCGGACGCGTGTGGTGCTCATTAGGAGCAGACGTGACGCCGGCATTTGAATCGAGGCGAGAACTACAGCAGTGTGTTGTAGTACATTGGGATATATTCCTAAAGTGTGGTCAACGTAATCTAAGTATTCCACGTGTTGGCTTAAATAGCTTAAAGACATTTGAACGTTTAGCATACATTGATTTTAAATATAAGTGCAAGTAGATGGGTGAAATACGTAGAGAGGACATGTATTTTTATCACACTGACCAATGTGACAGGGAACCCATAGTGGAATGATTGATAGGACCATTAAAAGCCATACACCTACATCCATGATCTCCTTGTTTGCCTTGGGTGACGTGGCCTCTCTTAAGACCTTGATGGCAACAGGGATCTTCACGTCCTCCCCTTCTGGAACCCAAAGGCCCTGTGTGGACAAGAAACCTGTTTAGGATAAACCATCAGGCTACTTCCAAAGCTGTGGATACGTCCACACCACAGACTACATGTATATATTCAAATATAAACATGTCACGGGCATCGCAAGTACATAAACGAAGACATGTGCACCGGCCTGCTAAGTGTGTGCATTGACAAGTTGAAACGTGTAATCGTCGACACTTAAACACAGGACATGGGCACTCATGCAAACACACTAGCGCAGGCACACACATACATAACCACACACACACACACACACACACACACACACACGCACACACACGTGCAAGCCCCGCTAAGAGCAAGCATGATCTGCTATAGGAAGATGGCCAGCAGATGTGGATGTTACGCATGCATTCTACTCCCGAGTCACGCAGCACACACACACACACACACACACACACACACACACACACACACACACACACACACACACACACACACACACACACACACACACACACACACACACACACACACACACACACACACACACACACACACACACACACTCCCACGTGCACATGCCGCTAAGAGCCAGCATGTTCTGCTTAAGAAAGACGCACAGCAGATGTGGACGTTACGCATGCCTTTCACTCCCGAGTCCCGCCGAGCTCTCTCACTAGTGCACCCACATACACACACAGGGGCCCCTCCGGTACCTTGTAGACGGTGCCGAAGGCCCCGGAGCCCAGCACCCTGATCTTCTTGAACTCGGTCTCCTTGAGGATCCTCAGCAGGGCCTGGTTGGGTGCCTCCCCGCTGGGCGTCAGTGGCTCCACCAGCTGAAGAGTCAACCGGACAGACCCATGAATACACGATCCATGCGTTAGAAAGGACTTAAAGGTTGGATCAGGGATGTTGGGGGACGTCACTTGTTGGTATTTGAAGCGAGATCCCAGACAAACAGAGCCAGATCGCCCCTCCCTCCCACGTTTCGTGCATCCGGTAAAAACGATCATGAACGCAGCGCAAAACCCCACAACACCAACCCCTTGTCGGTGATTGGTTGGATTACTATTTATTTTTGTTTTGAGTGGTTGGTAGTACCATTTGTTTATGTGTACGATCTCGGAGCATAGGCTGCCTAACAGAGAAGCGTTTTTTTGACGGCCTGCTTTTGGGGCGGGCAGCTAGCGGATTGTGAGGAAACATCAGATGAATGTGATCATTTATGTTTCGGATCGCTGATGCAACCTTTAAGACCAGCGGTTACCCTGTCCATTCATCATGGAACTCCCTTCGGGGATTGTTTTCTTAGCTTAAATACCCGTGATTATATTCAAATGTATAGATGTATGAATGAATCAGTAACATTTCATAAAGAGTAACACATACTCTTATATTCTATGTCACAAAATTTGTAATTTACAACTTCTGAGGGTGAACCCACTCTCCCCTAACAGGTTACCTCTCTCTCCTGGAGGATTCTCCGCGTGGTCCGCTTTCTCTTGATGTGGCGTCGCCGTAGCAACACAAAGACGGACAGCGCCGCGACCACCACGGCCAGGAGGCCTCCGACCACGCCGGCTGCGATTATGGACAGCCCTGATTGGCTGAGAGGACAATAACACATCATCAATTAGAAATTTTTATATTTGAGATATTACTGATGTTAATATTCAACGTGAACATTTATCTTTACTCTGACAGGCAACAAACACAACACTTTGTAAAATAATTGTGTTTCCAGTTTCTTTATCTCTTTGCCAGTCTGGTTTGTCAACAGATCTGTCGAGAATAGCAGTGAATTGATGACTGATCCATATCTATTGTCCTCTTCTTGGAATCAACTGTCAGTTCAACAGAAATGAGCTGCGCCTCAAGCATAGACTAACACATTCTAGGTGTAATCTGCGTGCCCTGAACTGTGCCCTGAATGGCAAAGGAATCCTGTCGGATTACTTGGCTTACCGTTTGGGTAGACAGCCATTCCGTCCAGGGGCATAGCATCTATCAGCAAATAAAAAGCAGAGTGTATCAAACACAGATCAATATTAATAAAACACATTTTCAAATGGATTAAATCAGGGTAAAATGTTGAATCGTAACAAAGACAGGATGACAGGTACACACATAACGGCTATTATATACAAACACAAACATTGAAGGGAATAACACTTTAAACTAAGTCATTTGAAGTGACTTAATGGCGAGCCATCTGTCTAAGAGTATAGTGAACCCTGCAACACAAAGTTTTTGTTTCGCCTTGTGCTCTAATCTTTGCAAGGAGTGTCAGTGCACCCACACAGAGGGTAATGTGTAGGTGATTTGTTCTAATTAACTATGTATGCGTCACGTCTAAAGTCATAATGTTTTTATGCTACTTGCAATCAGGCAATCAGCTGACGATGTAGGTAATTTATTATAGACACTAGCTAGGATCTCCTGCATAGTTGTGTATGCATTGCTGTGTATTGTGTGTCAATGTGTATTGTTTCACCATGAGCTCTGGAATTCAGACAGCAGGCAGACAAAATTAAACGTGTCTGTGTGTCTGTGTTTGTGTGGTTAAGGGAGGGGGGGGGGCATGGTTAGGCGGGGGGGGGACTTCCGAAACATCAAAGTGCCACTCAGCCAAGACTTTCACTTTCACTTTCCGGCTATCGCAGTATCGCTATGCAACCACTAGATCAACTCTTTGGTTTTTACTGTATTTCTCTTCAGGTTATTATACTCTTTCATGCCAACGTATTTATATTAAACGTAGAATAACATAAACCTTAAGCATAGAGCCCCCCAGCACCAAGACACAACGCAAACACAATCTACCTTTCTCTCTACATATCTACCTGCAAGGTCTTTGCCTCTGCACTCAATAATTTAAATGAAAATTCTATCAAACTAAATAAACCATTTAAGAAATTCAAAATATTAATTCAGTGTAAGAACGATAAGTAAATTAAAAATATTGATAACGAGAAATGTTCTACTTGGACGTATATTGCATAATATATTGCATACCGCTGCCTTGAGCGGGTCTACACATTACCCCACAGGACAACACTACTGTTGTGCTAATACAATGGTACTTTTGTGTATGCAACGGCAGGGGATAATCTAAACCCATTAAAAGAACAGTGAAGAGCCCTGAAGATGTGCACTCTCTGCAGTACAATAAAAGCATTGGCACTAGACTAAACTGTGCTTTCAAAGTGATCAGAGGAGATTCAGTGAGATAAACTCAAGCACACAGGAGAGACACTGTATAACTCCCAGCCCCTGTTCTGATGTAACTACCTAATGCTTTGAATCGTAGGAGACTTGGGTTGAAAAACACGCACACATACCTGCAGACACGCACATCTAAGCACACACAAAAACACATACAAACACACACACACAAGCATCCATTTGTATATGCACATGTAAACATGTACACACGTGAAAAGAACAACACATGAAAAATGGACACACACCCACATGCTCAAGCACACACAAGAACACACACTGGTACACACACACAGACACACACACACACACACACACACACACACACACACACACACACACCACACACACACACACACCACACCACACACACACACACACACACACACACACACACACACACACACACACACACACACACACACACACACACACACACACACACACTGTTCCTTGTCTAGTGACAGAGATGACATGTACACAGCACAGCTCCATTATTGTTATTATTATGTTGAGCTGTGAGCTACAGCACCTTAGCACATAATTCCCTCACCGACCATACATCTTGTCAACAACAAGGCCAAGTAAGCAGCTTATTCAGCAACGGGGAAATAAAACACTGCCTGGTGCCAAAGGAGACCAAGCTAGGGCACCGATCCCCACGATTGCTTCCTCCACACAAACCCAATTAAATCCAGGGACACATCCACAAGGTGTCTGCGTAACAGGGTTACACCTTATTGGAAGGATTGAGGGTGTGCTGAAGAGGGGGAATCAGGGGGGTAATGCACTCACCCCTGGGTACAGTTTTCGTGGCACAGCTGGCAGATCTTCCTGTGGTCTGCGTACTTCCAGATGCGCCTCTCGTCCTTCCCCGGCAAGTCCTGGGGACAACGGGACACGCAGAACAGGCCGTCCTGGAGGTGGGCACACTTGGTGCAGTTTCCAGGACCCTGGATGTGAGAAGTAGAGATGATGAAGACGGAGAAGAAGAATAAGAGGATGATGAAGACGATGAGGAAGACAATGAAGAAGAAGATGAAGATGAAGAAGACAAAGAAGAAGACAATGAAGACGAAGATGAAGGTAAATAACAAAGCATCAATAGTCGGCTCCTCCCAGAGAAGCTGTAGTCGTGGTGTAGCTCAGTGTTCATTTTGTTTCGTTAAACTCTACGGAGTACAGTTTGAAGGCCTGTTCATTCGTCAATGATTCTCAATCCCAAGGGGGCTTTACCTCGTTAAATAAAGGTCAAATAAATAAAACGTTAATAGCAAAATGCATCAACATGCTGCTCCCAATTTCAAAAATATTTGACACACACAACACAAAAGAAACAAGCGGTTATTGAGGTCATGGCTGTACTGGGACGGTATGGTTGGGTTATAGAGGGCACACATACTGGAGCACTGCAGGACGCAGTTCCGTTGAGAGCTTGACATTCAGAGTGGCACTTCAAGCACGTTGAATTGACAACAGCTTCCCGTGGGTCTCTTTGGAAAAAGGAACAACAATAATATGATAAGTAATCTCGCCAACTCTAGCAAACGTTTGTCAAAAAAAAAAATAATGTAAAAGCCATGAACCCAATGTAAGGGCAGTAGTTAAATTGTAAGCATGAAATGATACAAGATTCAATGTTTGACAGACGTTGTCTAAGACAAACAGTCAATGAGTACGCCAGTTCTGAGGTTTGTCGGGTCAAGCTCGACAGCCGGGGGCCGTGTTATATATGAAAGAAAAGGGGGATGAGAGAATACCGAAAGCCAATTCTCCTTATCTTCAACAGGAAACAGTTGTCATGCTACCACTATTATTCAAGTAGTAAACTGAAAATGGACTCTTTAAGGAGTGAACCGCAGCATACGCAAATCTGACACACAGATCGGACGGTTTATTAGTCAGAAAATCAAGGATAAAGAAAAAACAACATGTTGGATCGGAAGGGGGGGTTGAGTAGAGTCAATAAGAGCGACCCTTCCACCTCCCCCTCCCCCTCCTCCTCCTGCTACCCCTCCTCCTCCCCCTCCTCTCACTCCTCCTCCTTCTCCTCCTAATCCTCAACCTCCTCCTCCTCCCCCTCCTAGTCCTCTTACTCCTCCTCCTCCTCCTCATCCTCCCCCTCCTCCCACTCCTCCCCCTTCTCCTCCTACTCCTCTTCCCCTCTCATCCTCCTCCTCCTCCACCTCCTCCCCCTTCCGCTTACCTCCTCCTCCTCTCCCTCCTCCCTCCTCCTCCTCCACTTCCTCCTCCTCCTCTTCCTTTTCCTCCTCCTCCTCCTCCTTTTCCTCCTCCTCCTCCTCCTCCTCCTCCTCTTCCTCCCACTCCTCCTCCTCCTCCTCCACCTCCTCAACCTCCTCCTCCTCCTCCTCCACCTCCTCCTCCTCCTCCTCTTCCTCTTCCTCCCACTCCTCAACCTCCTCCTCCTCCTCCTCCACCTCCTCAACCTCCTCCTCCTCCTCCTCCACCTCCTCCTCCTCCTCCTCCACCTCCTCCTCCTCCTCCTCTTCCTCTTCCTCCCACTCCTCAACCTCCTCCTCCACCTCCTCAACCTCCTCCTCCTCCACCTCCTCCTCCTCCACCTCCTCCTCCTCCTCCTCCTCCTACCCCTCCAGGATGTTGCAGGCGTCCACACAGCTCCCGTGGCGGGTGTAGTTCCGACAGGCGAAGCACATGTTGGCCCCCGGGCCCCAGCAGCCCTCCTCCGTGCACTTTACGTCGCAAATGTTGTTCTGCTGAGCTGCGGGAGCACAAGGCGGACCGACGATCAGAAAACAAGCACCGCCGATCAGAGAGGCATGGTAACTTCATTTATATTGAGAAGCACTCAAAGTGCTTCACATAGAAACATCGTCAGACATAAAATGATTATAGCTCACTGTTGTTAGGAATTGTATTTGGTCTGAATTGTTTTTATTGAAGTCACATTTCTCTCACATTTCCCGTGATTTGAACGGGGTTTTGAACCAGTTTGTGACTGTTTTGAAAAGTGTCATATAGATAAAGTTTGAAAGACATTTATTTTTATATCATAACATAATAAAAGGGGATGAATTCAACGTACTACAGTTGGCTGTGGCTAGGTTTTCTTCCACTTTGGCGGTCTGCTTGTTTGACTTGAAGAGCCTCTTCCAGTGGCCCACGAGGGTGTAGCACAGGTTCGGGTTTTTGGAGATTTCCACGTCTCCGTCGCTGATCTCTTTCAGGGAGCGGAGGCCCAGGTGAGAGATGCCCACCTTGGCGATCACCAGGCTACGGCTCATCCTGTAACATGCAGAGAACAAGGGAATGGAGGCAGGACGTGAATGAACGGGCGGTGCTGAGAAAGGATCCCGTTGGATGACGCGATGATCTGCGTTCATTCCTCAGGAATGTGATTCAGTGGGGGGGGGGGGGGGGGGGGGGGGGGGGGTAGGGGGGTGCCCTACCGCTTGGTCCGCCCCCTGATGATCTCCAGGTTCTCAAAGGGGCTGAGTGATGTCATGTTCTCTGGCCACGTTTGGATCCATAAAAACCCTGAGAGGTGGTGTGTGGAAAAACACAAACGATCACAAGGCAGGAATCAACCGGCAGCTACAGATGACTAAGGGAAGGACAGCCAAATAACAGAGCAGGCGGTTGCTAAGGTGAGGTTGAGGTATACCGGTATTACGAACCCTTACCGGTGATTTCTCTCACTGTTTTGAACACATTGAGCTGAGCAGGGTCCATTTTGGGTGTTTTGGTGAATTTATCGCTAAAAAAAACAACAACATACACATCTTTAGTGATCGACTATCCGGCCACAACTGTGTGTTTCCAGCACAACGCGTTAATGGGAGTTGCTGTTATTTCTGATATCCAATCTCGAACCCTCACCCATAAATAGACGTGTGGATGAACTGGATGTTGCCATTGATCTTGGTGCAGTTTCTGAAAGAGTCGATGTTGGAGGCGTTGATGGAGATGATGTGATCAAGATTTCCCACCCCGAGTCCATTGCACACTGTAAACGTACACACGGGCACACGCACACACACACACACACACACACACACACACACACACACACACACACACACACACACACACACACACACACACACACACACACACACACACACACACACACACACACACAGTTAAAACAAAAAAAAAAGACATGAAACACATTGAACCCTCATGCAATATCTTTATAGACCACAACTCTCATATCTTTATAGACCACAAGGGCAACCTGAAGTTCAATACACTTGCTTGAGAGATTCCAGGTGTGGCAGCTCACATAACACCACGAGGAGCACAACGATGAGCTCCGTCAATGTTATTGTAAAGACATCATGGAAAATAAATGGAGCGCATTTATAAAGCGCTTTTCAAACCAGTGGCTATTGGAAATGCTTTCCAATTATTGCCTAACATTCACCCACACATTCACACACCGAAGGCGGTGTCAACCATGCAAGGCGACAGCCATTCCCGTCTGGAGCAGTTAGGGTGAGGTGTCTTGCTCAGGGACACCGCGACACACAGCTAGGAGGAACCGGGGATCGGAATAGCAACCTTCCGGTTACTAGTCAACCTACTGTACCACCTGAGTCACTCCCGCCCCGTTCCCCTCCTCACCTTTCGGACAAGGTCCGTCACACTTGGTGCACTTCCGGACCCCTCCCTCGTCCACCTCGTAGGTGTTGCCGGTGCAGGTGCGCACGCACGATCCGTGGTCAGTCACCACAAAGTTATCTGAGGACCCATATGGTGAAGACTATTAACACACCAAAACAGAAGCTGTTGGTCTCGCGCATCCATACAGCACTGACCGACTGACTGGACTCCATGACATTCTGTGTCATAATTGCACACAAGGGAACAGTGTGTTCGAAACAGTTATAAAGAGATGCAGTTGTTTCATTAACACGTTCCCCAAAACTCAATCATTTTCTTATCCCGGCTAGAAGGGTTTATCATTAAACTCGGTAGGAGACAGCCTACTGAATGTTTAACAGGCGGAGAGCAATCCTAAACGCAATTCAAATAGAGGGTGATTCACAGACTTATACGTGATGTATTTCCTTTTAGCAAAAGGAATATTTATGTTGACCTTGGCTATCGAGGACTAAGGCAACATCAAAGTTCACGGTTTCCTGTGCCAGATATACATGTTGTGTTAACCAGCAGCCATTGGAGGACATTTTCTATGTCAAGATTATATGATCTATTAGGTATAGCATGTATAATCATTGCATTGGGTTTGGCCTAAACAAAACCCTAAGGTTGAACTAAAGGCAGGGTAGGCAGTCAGTGGAGCTTACGGGGGCAATTCTTGACACAGGTGGCCCCAAAGTTGTACTTCCCGTTGGGGTTGGGCACCAGTTCTTGGAGGTTGGGCTCGTAGGTCAGGAGGCCCGGACACGAGTCCTTGCAGGTCCCGTCGTCCTGGAAGTGCAAGCAAGCCTGGGAGGTGGGGGGATCATAACAGAGTCCATCACTAATAATAACACAGCATTCCTCTCTGGAGACCTCACAGCCGTACCGAGAGCAGGAACAGAGTCCCTCACGCAGGCCAATGTCAAATAAACCCCCCCCTCACATCAGAAGACCTTCCGCCCGGGAAACGCTCAACTCTATTTGTTTCTGATCAGAATAAAAACAATTAAAAAAACGGCTTGCTGGGATCTTAGGGAGCGTCACACATGTGATCCCTGTGTTCCACCAGTGTGCCGGCCTCACCAGACAGTCGGTGGCCTTGGGCCCGGTGCAGCCCGCAGCGCAGTGGTCGTTGCAGCAGTTGCTGGGGGAGGTCCCGTTGCACCTCCGGGTGCACTGCTGCGCGCAGTTCAACTTGGTCACTGGAAGAGGAGGACACACAACCCTGCTGATTTGCAGGAGTAACGGTGTGTGTGTGTGTGTGTGTGTCTGTGTGTGTGTGTGTGTGTGTGCACTATTTTGCATATTTGATCATATTACAACTTGTATTCAAAGAGATTTGCGCTCAATTTGCATTGGGTCAAGTGAAGGAACCACTCACGGATCTGACAGTGGTCAGGACCAGGGGCCCAACAGGAGCCGTTATAGCAGCTGGAGTGGCACTTTTTACCTGCACAAGCAGAGAGAGAGTTGAAGTCATTCTAAAGAGCGAGTTCCATACATACTGTTCCCATGTGTGTGATGTGATGGAGCCCTCACAGTTCTTGTTCTTGCTGGCCGCGGGCAGCACCATCCTGGGCTTGTTGTCGTAGTTCACGATGTCCTTCCACTGGATCGTCTCCATGTTGCACAGCTGGTTGCTGGCGAAGTGCACGCCTCCCTTGAGGATTTCTTCCGGGACAAAACGGGGCAGAAAAGAGAGAGAAGCGTGGGTTAGGTCGGTGCTCTGACACCAAGCGGAGAGGTTGAGGGTTTGATCCCCAACCCTTCCAGTTACCAATCTGTAGGCATTCTGGAGCAGTATGCCCCAATAGGACCTGCTTCTGTATGAGATTAGTTTATCGATCGAAAGTCTGAGTTCACTGTAGGTTTGCCTTGGAAAAAACTCAAAGAGCTTATAAATCATAAAATAGTATAAAGAATTATACACTTTAAATAAACTGTACATTGAGTCATTTTCGTTTTTTGTTTTTCTTTAAAAAAAACGTTGATGCATAAAATAATCTCAATCACATACAGTACTTTAGAGTAGAGAGAGAGAGAAGGGCGGGGGTAATATAGAGTAGAGAGAGAGAGAAGGGCGGGGGTAGAATAGAGTAGAGAGAGAGACAGAGTGAGAGAGAGAGGGGAACCCACCCTTGAGGCTGATCAGGGGCAGCTCCTGGGTGCCCACGCCCTGTGGGCCGATGGTCTTGTTGAAGTTAAGCAGCACGGCTAGCGCGTAGCTGCCCTCGTACAGCGAGTGGCCCCGGATGATGCGCAGGTTGTCCAGGGGGATTCGTTTCGCCGTGTTCAGGGCGATGAGCACGTAGCCCCCCACCTCCTGAATGGACTGGAGCACAGAGGGGAGGGACATGAGTCAGGACTCTCTTTGGCCGGTTCACTTTGTCCCTCTTATATGTTTATTGCATCAAATGGAGGTATCCAACCCAAGAGAAGGTCATTTGCGGGAGTGTGTAAAGCTGTGTAAAGAGGGGATTTTAATAGGTGTATTTCCACAGAAGCCCCTAAAACGCACCATTCTATACAGATTTGAGCCAGCCTGCCATCAGATTTGTTACCATTAATCTCAACAAATCGACGAATGAGGGTTATGTTGGTGTGTTCATGGTATTTTTTTTCTATCATTCCCACTGCTTATAAGCAGGTTAGTGTAGAGAGGAGGGGGTTCCCACTCCCTGGGTTCGTTCCCTTCGTGTCCACCAGTACGCGTCCTCAGGCCAGATGTCCGACCCCCTTTCCCGCTCATCAACCACTTAACACGCGTCAGAGTTCACTGGAAATGGTTTCGGATGAAAGTGTGAATGTGTGTGCTATCACATCACAGCCTTGGGTTTCCCAGCCTTGGCCTTCACACCCGCGTCGACTGAAGTCGGGTGGGGATCCGACGACGTGTGAGGTCATGTGTTATGAACCACTGTGCAAAAAAAACCTCTGTTGCTAGGGGAGCCGTTCGGGAAAAGGCCTCCCTCTTAAATCATCAGCCCCCCGAAACGAGAGGGGAACCAGGGGCAGGAAACCCTAGGGGGTGTCCCCCGACCCACAGCCAGCCGCTCACGCCCCGTCAAGACCACCAAAGAGGCTCGGAGTGGAACGGAGAAGGAATAAACCGTTCAACAGCTGTGGTGTGGTGGCGTGTATAGGAGTGTGTGTCCGTATGCGTTGATGTGACAGTAATGGTGATTTACGCTGGCGTTCATGGCGAGTGTACCCTAAGCGGTCCCGCCATGCCCGGCCCGCTGGTGAAGCCCAGCGGAGTAAGGACTAACACGCAGCTCCTCTCGCCGCCTAGAGGGGGCCACGGGAAGGAAACGCAGAAAGACCCGGACCCATTCGAAGTCTACAGGAAGAAATGCGATTCTCCTAATCCAAAGCAGATCGTTTTTTTCATCCTCGTTCCGATAGGATCTCACCGACTAGTGCCTTTTAAAAATGGACAGTTTTAGTTGGTAAACATTTTTCTCAAGGGTTGAATATCAATGAGTTTTGGCCGTTGACTATTGCCGGGCGACGGGCGTCCACCATGGAAAGAAGATCTACAACCCCCCAGCGGTCATGTGTGAACCAATGGAGCAGAATCCCGGACGCCACGCCCCATGTGGCGTCTACCTATACCGTACCCGTAGGAAGGACAGGTCGTGGTGCTCCTCCATGTACGTGACCTCCAGGTTCTCCAGCACCACGTTGCAGTTGCTGTACGTCTTCACCATGTTCACGTAGTGGTCGTCCCTGGAGCCCAGCAGGTTGAACTTGTTGGTGATGCCCTGGCACACTGCGAGGAAACAACACACAAACCCCGCATTATAACCACGTCACAGAGGGGGGAGGAGGGGGCAGGGTAGTCTCTGGTTGTCAGCCCAAATATTCTGGGGTCGAACCACTATGTCCGCGGCCTACCCGTATCCTTGAGGAAGGTACTGAACCCAAACTTGATCATTGATGGCATTAACCCTCTGCCACATAGTTAATCATAAAATATCTGGAGAGATCCGTCATGCATGTCATGTGTATGAGTCACATATATCACAGCAACATATTCATGACAAATGCCTCGGTATGGGTAACCTACTTGGCAATAATTCACATTCTGATGCTGATATGCCAAGATAACACGCAGCCTTTCCTAATAGGAAATGGCTTGCAGCGTTTATGTAACACACTGGCTAGAGAGGAGTGTGTATGAGTGTGTGTGTGTGTGTGTGTGTGTGTGTGTGTGTGTGTGTGTGTGTGTGTGTGTGTGTGTGTGTGTGTGTGTGTGTGTGTGTGTGTGTGTGTGTGTGTATGTGTGTGTGTGTGTGTGTGTGTGTGTGTGTGTGTGTGTGTGTGTGTGTGTGTGAGTGAGTGTGTGTGAGTGTGCGATTGGTCTGCACAGTCATTACTTGGCCCACTCTCAGTGGGAAATATCTGATCTGGGTTGCATCTGAAGTGAACTGGAGGGACCGGGCAGATCCCAGCACTGCGGTACACACTGGCTCATGAGTCAAAGGGAGCAGGACGTGTTAGTCCTGGCAGCCGGCTGGATCTTTCCGCGGTTCATCCCAGATTCCATAAGCATCGTCAGCTTCCCAGGGAACGACGTGACTGTTCTTTTAAACATTCATAACACGTTGATATTTAATTAAGAATTTCACTGATTCCCTTCTAGTAATTGTTAATTAGCCTGGCTGATGAAACCCCTTTAGGGTTTTATCTGACTAATATAAGTTTTAGAAGGGTAAGTTATTGATAGTTATTCACCACTGCTTCAACCTGGCAATTGATCCCTGAACTTTCTCTGGCTTGATACTGGCAATAACAAAGCAGCCATTGATCAACATAGGCGAGTTGGACACGCCTACGTCTGATAAAATTGCCTATCAGGCATTACACAACACACTATATTTGGATAAGAAGGTCAGTACTAGTGATAAGGCCAATACACAAGAGGATCATTCACAATGTAAAGGAAACCTTTACAGTGAATGTGCTAAGGTTCTGTGTGTGTGTGTGTGCATGTTGGTGTTTGTGTGTCTGCGTGTGTGCATGCGTTTGCGTGTGTGTGTGTGTGTGTGTGTGTGTGTGTGTGTGTGTGCGTGTGTGCATGCATGTGTGTGCGTGTAGCTGCGCGTGTATGTGACTAATTGGAAAAACTATAGTTTTTAACTTTGTCCCTCCTAGCTGGTCAGACAGGTTCTGACTGGCACTTGAGAAGGAGGCCTGGATTGAGCTGTCTATAGTCTAAGTTCTTATTGTATCCCGTCATTTAGAACCCACACACATACACACATGCTGACATGGGCTACACACGCTTACGTACACATACACACCGTGCGTACGACTGGTGTTCTTCAAAAAAGATGAATGCATGCAGTTAAGTATAGATGAGAGCATGTCTGGTATTAAGCAGGATATCATAGTCCTTGCTTGGAAAGATCACCGTAGGCCTACAGTTCACGGCACGCATTCCAAAACGTGTCTGCACTCGACAGCGAGTTGAACTCAACTCGCAACGATGGGCACACGCCTCATGCGGTTACTTTTTATTTGATGTGCGAGCTATTAAGTATTTTCCCCCCAAAATCCAAGACAACACCAAGATGGCGGATCACTTCGTTCACCCTAACACCAGATGTCCGTCCGCCAGGGGAGGACTGCCCATCTGGCATACCGGGCATCGTCCCGGTGGGCCGTTGACCCAATGTGGGCCGGTCCGGTCCGCTATGTTTGGTTTATTCCCTCCAATAGGGCCGGCCAATGGGCTACAGAGGGCTAGTGAACATATACACTTGTTCACTAAGTGTCACTAGGCCTACCCTGTCACAAAAAGGCTACATGGCGACATATACTTGTCAGTACACAGATACTGAGTGTAGCTGGCTGGCTGCGGACGAGGAAGTAGGGCAATATATATATATTGCCCTAAATATAACCATAAATAGAGAATTGAATTTTATTTTATCTATAGCAGTGTGAAAAAGTCTAAGACATGAATTACAGGTCTGAATAGATATGCATTCTCTTATTATGTGCACATGTATACCGGTACATACATACACGTTCTCTATAAAAATTCTCTATTTATGGTTTCATAATGATTGAGTCACCGTTAAAAGAAATGACTTTCAGCTCTAATGCTGCTACTGTCTGTAATATGTTTCTATTTAGATTATTTGTCAGGATATTTTGTTATCATTGCCCGAGTCTGGTTTTAACTAATGCTGGGCTTGCTCCAAAAGATTTTCACAGTCACAGACTAAAAACCGCAAGAGAGAATTTAGCGTTGGATCAAGTGAGATATTTAACAAGGGCTTTGTAGATATGTAGATATGGGGTGTGTGGAGATGCAGCGACCACAGGAGGTCAGTTCATTTCCTGTTCGGGTTTCACACCTGTCTTGTCAGCAGCACAAGAGACCCAAACTTGAAGAAAAAAAAAGCAACAACTGCTATTTACAGTGCTGTACTATTATTCGGATGTATGCACTTGATGAAATTGTTTTAATCCAGTGTTCTTCCCTTTCGTCTCATCCCACCCCTAGTGCTGATAATGTCGTGGGCTGGTCTGGAGAGAAAATGCCAGGGCTGATTTTTTGTCCCAGTCCACCCCTGACGTCCGCCCTGCAGAAATATGACAAGATTCTTGTTTTGCTCATTTGTTGTTTTGACCAGATGATGGGGGAGGGCGGGGGGGGGGGGGGGGGACGCAGGGACCTGTGAGAATCAGCAGCTACCAGCTGTCTTGCACCACCACGTGCTTGTCCTTCCTCATTAGCCACAGCCCCCCGAGGGGGGGGGATGCCCTGACATGAACCCCCCGAGGGTTGGGCCGCCGGACTCGCTAACGCCTCCTGGGCAACCGCGGCAGACGGGAGGGGGAGAAAGATGGCCCCCTTTAATTATCCAGCGGAGGGCAGCCAGATGTAATCATCGCTGCAATTATTTCCCACATTGACAACTGAAAACTGTGCTGAACATGAGGTCATCATTAGACCACAGCTGGAATATGAACGCAATGAAATACAAAAACAAGCGAGGAGAATTGAGCGGGAATTAAATGAACTCCATGGCCCTCTTGTTGTTTGACTCCTGACTGAAGAAGAGCTCAGAGGGTTAATGAACTCATAAGTAGGTTGCCAAAGTTCATAGTTATGCAAATGATGAGCCATAAATATATATATAATAATAATGATGAGCCATAAATATTCATGAGTGTTGGATGCATGCAAACTTGTACCTAAAGACTTTCAACAACAAACTCTTCCTGCAGCTGAGATTTGGCCTCTTTGTATGCAGAAAACAATATGTAAATATTCCCCTGCATATGGTTGTTTATTACTCCAGTGATGTTTTATGGTTCATATGACCTGATTATACCCAGCAGTATTCTCCCTTCCTTATTGGACATCAGCACGGGAGACAGAGATAGGGAGAGAGAGTGGGAGTTTGAGAGAGCGAGAGAGAGCGAGAGACTTGAGCTGACTTCTCCATGAGCACATAGCGTACACACAGTGTGAGTACGTGTCTTGTTAAAGGATCTGCACTGCCATGTGTACTCCCTTAACATTTGGACCACAGGATCAGAGGGAGAGGGAGGGAGAGAGCGAGAGAGAGAGAGAGAGAGAGAGAGAGAGAGAGAGAGAGAGAGAGAGAGAGAGAGAGAGAGAGAGAGAAATATCTAATAAAAAGCAACAGAAAAAGAAAACTGAAGAGAGCGAGAGAGAGAATGACTTTGTCATGAGAACGCACTGTGTACACTCACACATCGACCATAACCCATTGCTCCATGATGCAAGACTTCCTGGCAATTGTGAGACAAACCAAACCTCGTACCTGGTTCGATCTTGACTCATCCAAGAGAACACAGTAAAAACCCCAACCTGTCCCCGCTCCACACCATGGGTGTAACAAGACCTGACGTCAGCGGTAGCGTGACGCAGCACCAGATCTGCATTGCTCCACTTCCGCCTGCCTCTGACAGCACGTCTCGTCCAGGAGGCTGGGACCAGCCCATCATTAACTCACCGCATGGGCAGCAGTATCTGCATGACTTATGTGTCAGGACCTATGTGTGTGCGTTTGTGTGTGTGTTGGTACGTGTGTCTGTGTGTCTGTGGTGTGTGTCTGCCTGTCTTTGCATGTTAATGTTTCAGGTTTGCTGTCAGGATGTGTGTCAGTGTGTGTGTGTGTGTGTGTGTGTGTGTCAGAGTATTTTTATAAGCGGTTATCAGAGTTAAACTAAAAGTTTTGACGCTGATCAATTTTCCTGTAATGAATCTCAGCAGGATTCCTTACAGGAAGCATCGGGTTTTGAATTTGATTGCTCATCAGGTTCCATTATTTGCTATGATATAATGAATTGTTGCCATCAGTCATGCCACCCTATCTTTGTTTGCATAAGAATGCTGTATGTGTGTGTGTGTTTGTGTGTGTGTGTGTGTTACGTGGCAGTGAAACAACAGTGATGGATGCCAGCACAGGGTACACCCTCTGGCCGCCAGCACTGAGCGGCGCCCAACAGAACGCGATAAAAGAACCAAACCGACCGGCTCATTTGTCATGTAAGCTCACTGCAGAAAGCAGTCACACACTGCTTTCTGATGTTTGCCTGTCGACAAGCATTGGACGTTTGAGGGTGTGTGTGTGTGGGGAGATTTATTTTTGTTTCTCCAGGCTATAGGACACGCAAGACTTCCAGAAGTATTTTGCCAGAGGCTGAGCTCGTTTTGCGTCCAACATTTTCAACGGCCATAATGAATAAACTTTATAGAAAAATAATACGTTAACTAGATGTGTTTATTTTGGCGTGGAGGGGGTACCATTCAGGTTATAAGTCCCAAGAGCTATTTCTTAGGCCATTTGCATGTAAAACCTAATTTACCTCTATTTTTACAAGGGTCATAGGGCCATGAGATTATTATTATTATGCAAATTTACACGGTAAAGTGAACCACTGCAGTGAACCAGATATTCAAACAACCCGAGTAAACATATGACATTGAACTAATCGTAAGTGGACTCAACAAACTTTCCCTCTTTTCTCCAGCTTCTGGCTATTAGAGTAAAGTTCCAACAAGTTGTCAGCGATGATATATCCTCATCATCATCATCAGCATCATCATCATCATCATCATCATCATCATCATCATCATCATCATCATCATTTCCAAAGGCCCATCTAATGACTTCCTTTGTTGAATTGGGCCCACTCCTTTACATTTCAGGCCATCAGTGGTCTACTTGACCAAAAAAGACAACAGAAAATGGCCTAGACTCATTCTCTTCCTCTCAGTCACGGGCCCAGATTCGATTAGACCCGCGTCCAGAGTCTTCTTATTGCATTGTCCGAAACCCTATACATAATTAAAGGGAAGCAACATGGCTAATTGACATTCTTGTTTATTTCGCTCCCCCGAGTTAACCAAATCACCGGCGAGCATCTTGGATAACCAAATCGTCAGCGCGTGCTTCGGTGTTTAAAACAAAACCATGCTGAGATGAATTACCCTGTTCAGACCGGCATTCCTGTCAACACTTAAACAGTAATAAGGATTATTCACTTGATCATGCAGATTATTGGAAGGCTGAATTAAACATTGACAACAAATATTGAAAATATATTTATAGTACAGGGGGAGGGGGGGTGGATCAAAGTAAATGGTTTGGTGTTCAAACCCCCGTGAATGCAGTCTACCTGTCCTGTAGAAATTCTTGAGCAAGGTATGTCAGGTATGTCTCACCCCTACCTGCTCATCAATGACTTCTATCTAAAAGCAACTAAATCACCAAAACCCGGCCATAAAAACCTACTAACTACCAAATAGTTGATCGTTGGCCCCTCTTCAATACTTGGGTACTGACCCCCTCTAGAAGCGGGGAGGGGGCATTCCCATTCCCTGAGGTTTCCAGGGCCAGAGCCTGGGATTCGAGGGAGATGCGTAAACCCCCAGACAGCGGCTACCAAACTCCGGAGGAACAGGGAGCCCTTCCTGCCCCCCCCCCCCCCCCCCCCCCCCCCCGGCCCCGGCTCAGCCGGAAGCGCCGTCGTCCAATATCACGGGGACACATTTTTGGGACGGATAGATAAGGGAGCGGAACTAACACCCGTGTGCAGGCCATCTCTCGTCCCACTCGTGTGGTGTTCTCTGTGCTCTGACAGTACTCTTTGTAGTGTGAGGGGAAGGGGAGGGGGAGCAAAGCGCTGATATCCTGCTCTCTGTTGTCTGGATTGGAGGGGAAGGGATGGGGAATAGGAGGGGGGGCCCCGTCTTCCTCTGCGTGGGAGATGCCTCAATCCCTCAGAGAAAACATCGCAGGGCGCCTTGGAACAAAAAAGAAGAAAAAGAAGAATCCTCTCCTATAGAGGAGAGGATGTACGCTCTCTCCCCTTCCTCCTCCATTTCCTCCTCCTCCTCCTCCTCCTCCTCCTCCTCCTCCTCCTCCTCGTCCCCCCATGAATGGAGGGCTGCGAGCCCCACTGACATGGCAGGAAGTTGATCTTGGTATTGGGGGGGGGGGGGGGGGGGGGGGGTAAGTGAGTCACACCACTCCTATGATGCTACAACAGATGCGAGGTGACTCCCCCTGGGATGAAGGAGGGGAGAGGGTACTTTAAATTGTATTTATGTTTCACAGCCAATTTTTCGTAGTTTGAGCAAGGGCGGTATTTTTCCCCAACCACACTCTGTCTCCAACTATGCATACACACACACCCACGTGCACACACACACACACACACACACACACACACACACACACACACACGTGTTAAGGAAGAAAGGGGGAGAAAGCGAGTTTTTTTGCTGTATTTTTAGCCTAACAACATGTGGGAGGTTGCCTACTCCTGTCAGAGCCAGCGGAGGCGACGGGGGCCTTTCAGCGCCTTCCCTCGACGTGGAAAAAATGTCTGACCTGACGGTACTTAACCCCAGCTGTAGATCACAAGCAAATTACCCCCCCCCCCTCCCCCCCAC
>NC_082389.1:14369055-14381555 GCF_031168955.1 Gadus macrocephalus
CACCAACTCAATATGTTGTTGCGTTGTGTACTTACATAATCCTAAATGTTTCCCACCATGTTCAAACCCAGAATAAATCCTTAGTTTGGTTCAGGTTACCCCCTAGCGTCGTTGGAAACACGGGAACAGTAATCCAGCAGAGACCTCATTATTGATTTGACATTTCAATATCAATCTGGCTTACTACGATGGGCTACTACGACAAGTGGCTCATGCCATCCACCAGGCTAATGCCTAAGCGTTGTAAAGTTACAACGATGCTCAACACGTTTATAGAGTCAGATTTAGTAGGATGGTTTCGGCCATCTATAACAGTGCTTCCCCACAGTATAATTCACCACATAACATTAGCTACACCTGTATGGTGGGTCGTCTCCTTTAATGGTATGACAGCAAGTTTATTTTTTGTTAGCAAACATTACTTGTGGCTATTTCATTGGAATGAAAGCACATAACGTGGACAAACGTGAAGTGAATGCAACTTTGATACATTACCTCGTACATGAACATGATTTGAGTCATGTCATGTCGATTTTGGTGGTAAGCAACAGCAGCAGCAACAGCACACTCCCCAACAGACAGCAGATCACACACTTCTCCATGACATACTCAAACTACGTCTTATTTAAGTTTTTGACTGAGAGTAACATATTATTACAAGGCACAATAATGAATCCTATCTACTGATGAATCTGATGAGTTTTTTTTTTTAGAAATGCCTATTGCTACTAGTTATCTGTTTATTAATGCAAACATTCAATAATTCATAATGTATGAACTACCAATAGGGTTATTTTTCTATTTTAATATTACTCAGCAATTTTCAGAAATAGCACCAAAATGTGTTTCACTTTTACTTTTATACTTTGTTCAAAGGAACCCGCTTGGTTTAGTGAGTTCCCTTGTTTTTTGATGTTTGTTTGTGTTTCATCCTCTAACATTTCCATGTACCTTTACCATAGATATAGCACAACTGTGATTCCCGGTGAGAGGTGCATATATAGCTGCAGTGTTTGTATTTATTCAGGTGCACATGATTACACAGCGTACACAATCGACTGCTGTGTCAGTGTATGTCTGTATGTATTTACCCATGTCCTCCTAACACGCTCTCTCTCTCTCCTCTCTCTCTCTCTCATCTCTCTCTCTCTCTCTTCATCTCTCTCTCTCTATCTCTCTCTCTCTGTCTCTGTCTCTCTCTCTCTCTGTCTCCCCCCCCCCCCCCCCCCTCTCTATCTCTCTCTCCCCAGGTAACGACCTGTTCCTGGTGGCGGTCCATGAGTTGGGCCATGCTCTGGGCCTGGAACACTCCAACGACCCCACAGCCATCATGGCTCCGTTCTACCAGTACATGGACACAGAGAACTTCAAGCTACCTCACGACGACCTGCAGGGAATACAGAAGATTTACGGTACTTAACCTCCACTCTCCTGTTGGATAGGACTTGGATCTGAAGAGAAGGTGTGACCGTAGTTTGATGATTGTCGAAGTATTATTGACCAGGTTATAGTTTTTTTGAACCACAGCAACTTCATTCAGTGGCTTCTATTGAAGATAAAAAGGATGAACGATCACTTTGAAAATGTGCATAACTTGCTATATTATAATTACAAATTACAAGTCACAAACATTGTTTGAAATTTCTATTTCCAACAGCAACCACATAATATCTCACAAAATACTAATATTCTTTGAGACCCCCGACCCCCACCCCCATCCAAATGCAACAACAACAACAACAACATCTGGTTGGTTCTTATTCCCTCTCAGGTCCGCCCGACCGCTCCCCTCAGCCCACCAGACCCCCGCCGACCGCCTCCCCGCCCCGCCTGCACCACCCGCCCTCCGACCCCCGCAAGCACGAGCGGCAGGTCCGGGCCCCACCGCCCCCCCCCAGGGGAACAAGCCCACCAACCCAACGCCAAGCCCAACATCTGCGACGGGGGCTTCAACACCCTGGCCATCCTCCGCCAGGAGCTGTTTGTGTTCAAGGTATACGTCACGGCGCCAACCAACCGTGGTCCCGCATCACAGAAGTGGACGTTTACTGTTCAGTGGTTAGTCTTAGTCTGGGCCTGGAGTCAGTCAATCTGGCCCAATCCCATATCCAGATTCAGCATTTGTGGTGTGTATGGATGAAGAGGGAACAGAATACTTCCGATTGAATGTTGGCCAGATTATTCAGGGCAATGCGACGAAGCTCAACCAATTTCAACTTCGATGTGTGTTGATTGGACGCCCACGCGCTCTGTAACCATGTTCACGTTTGCAGCACCTGCTATGAATATTGAGAAGTATTTTTTGTTGTATCTATAATTAATCTGTGTGTGTGTGTGTGTGTGTGTGTGTGTGTGTGTGTGTGTGTGTGTGTGTGTGTGCCTTGTGTGTGTATAGGACCAGTGGTTCTGGCGTGTACGGGACAACTCGGTGGTCCCGGGCTACCCGATGCAGATCAATTACTTCTGGCGAGGCCTGCCTTCCAAGATAGACGCCGTCTACGAGAACAGTGAGGGGAAGTTTGTCTTCTCAAAGGTGAGACACAAAACAAGGTGTCGTTGGGAGAGTTGATGGGGTTGATAGAATCAGGGTAAAACCTTTCAACAAGAACAAAGCACAAGTTGTATGCACCAGTGACTAGGCTATTGACGTGTGTATGTGTGTATTTACGTGTCAGCGTGTGTGTGTGTGTGTGTGTGTGTGTGTGTGTGTGTGTGTGTGTGTGTGTGTGTGTGTGTGTGTGTGAGAGTGTGTGTGAGAGTATGTGTGTGTGTGTGTGTGTGTGTGTGTATGTGTGTTTTTTGTTTTCTTTTATCTTATCTTAGCTGATACTAAGTGGATGTTGCTCGCTGGTGCCAGAATTGGTGATGCAAACGTATGTGTGTGTGTGTGTGTGTGTGTGTGTGTGTGTGTGTGTGGTGTGTGTGTGTGTGTGTGCGTGCGTGCGTGCTGTGTGTGCTGCGTGCGTGCACGTGTGCATGTGTGGATGAGCCATCCCTCCATCAGGGAGATTAACATGACATCTGTCACCCTGTTCCTCATGATTTATTTATTGACTCAGAGAAACATGACTGTATGTGTTTGTTCACATGCACATGCTTCAGTGTGTGTGTGTGTGTGTGTGTGTGTGTGTGTGTGTGTGTGTGTGTGTGTGTGTGTGTGGGGGGTGGGGGGGGGGGGGGTGGTGAATGGTGCCTTAGGCAGCTCCCTGCCTGAGGCATTAAGAAGGGAGTGAATTAAATGAAGCCATAGCTTCAAGGAAACACATAACAGCTAGTGCTGGCTGATTTGCTGTGGTGTCGTGGCGGCTCACAGATAATCACACATGTGACACACAGTCACCAGGAGCGAAACAAAGTGATTCAGCTCGTCTGGGTACACTGTGGATGGTGTGCAGGAACACTGTAGTCACTCATTTCTTCATCCATTTGAATTGGCAAAAAAATTGCATCAAAGCATTCCAATGCAGTAGACTTAACAGCATCAGTGAGACCCGTAAGGTTCTGCTGATCTGCTGTTTTCAGGAGTACTTGACTCTATGCCGAAAGGCACTTGGTTCAATGCCCCTCATGTCTGTAGTTTCCCCTGTAGCCACCTTTGAGCCCGCTGCCCTTAACCCACGACTCCTGCTCCTCAACGCCATGGAAGCTGTCACAGAACAGACAGAACACCGCGTGGCTCCGTGAGTCCCGGGCCCCGTGCTCCGCTCTGATGGGATGTGCTCCTGTGTGTCTCTGTTGTCCCTGTGGTGGTGTGTTTCGCAGGCAACCGTTTCTGGGTGTTCAAGGACACCACCCTGCAACCCACCCTACCCTCAGGACATCTCTCTGTTCGGCAGCGGCATGCCCACGCAGAGCATCGAGACGGCCGTGTGGTGGGAGGACGTGGCCAAGACCTACTTCTTCAAAGGGGACAGGTGCGTGTCCGCAGCGGGACGGACTGAATCCTCTGTGTTGACCGAACCCCGTTCTGGACCCCTGTTCTGGACCCTGATCTGAACCCCGTTCTGGACCCTGATCTGAACCCCGTTCTGGACCCCGTTCTAAACCCTGTTCTGGACCCTGATCTGAACCCCGTTCTGAACCCCGTTCTGAAAACCCGTTCTGAAACCCGTTCTGGACCCCGTTCTGGACCCCGTTCTGAACCCTGTCTTGAAGTTTTGAAACCCTTATTGATGACCTAGCCGCCATCTTGGTTGGTGTCGGTTCTAAACACTGAGTTTGGAGAGGGGAACTGAATGTGGAATTGAGCATTCAGTTCGCCCCCACCCACCTAGTGTTTAGAACCAAAATGGCCACAAGGCCCGTTGACCTATATGTGATGTAATGAGGCCGACGTGGCACGTGCACCTACTTGTTACTGCTGTTACCGTTCAGCCTAATTGGAGGGTTACCTAACCCTGGTGGAGTAATTGAGACCGAGAGTATATGGAGTTTAGGAATATCTATTTTGAGTGACAGTCTGCTCCAGATGAACTAACCTGACGTCATGATGTAATGTTGAACTACATGGACGATTTTCCATGAATTAGTGATAGAGGAGCCTTCTGTCTTAGAGATTGGTCTGGATGTTACGGTCATAGGCCTGAAAGACAGTTAGAAAATGTGGCCTATGAAGAGGGAGAGAGACAAGGCAGATTAACGAATGTCCTTATACTGTTCTGTAAGGTTATGTCTGTCTGTCTGTCTGTCTGTCTGTCTGTCTGTCTGTCTGTCTGTCTGTCTGTCTGTCTGTGTGACTTAGTTTTCTCTGTGTGAACATATTTGTACATAATATACACATGTCTCGTTCTTCATGCAGTGTGTTGATGGTGGCTGTGTTCTGGCCCCTGCAGATACTGGAGGTACAATGAAGACATGCGCACCATGGACCCCGGCTACCCCAAACCCATCGGCGTGTGGAAGGGCATCCCGGACTCGCCCAGGGCGCCTTCGTGGACAAGGCAATGGTATGAGTATGTGTACCTTTTTTTTTACTCTCTCGCGCTCCATGTCACCAGCACTGCACGGGGACGAGTGCCGTTACGGTGCCCGTAAAGGAGAACTACCCTCAGGGAGGGCACACACACACACACACGCTGGGGCACAAAGGGCACACACACACACACGCTGGGCACAAAGAGGGCACACACACACACACGCTGGGGCACAAAGGGCACACACACACACACGCTGGGGCACAAAGGGCACACACACACACACACGCTTCGGTTAAAAGGTCAGAGTTCAGCACACGTTGGAGTCACAGCCGTATAATCGGTATAAACAGGGAGGCTTAATCTAAGCCGGGACCCATTATACTTTATTACACAGGCCTGTGCAGCCGTTAATAATGAAGACTATCGATAGCATCGGTACGCGGCTGGTCAGTAGAGAACGTAAAGCTAGAGAATGGTGAGAGAGAGTGAGCAGTTAAATCCCCCCGCGGCCCTTTAAGGGAAGAGTAGCAGCACAAGTGATGGATGTATCGGCGGCCATTCTTAATCCGTCTTACATAAACTAGCGGAGCACGTCACATGTTGAGCCTTTATGGTGACACAGTCCGAATGTACATCTGGCCACCGCGAGCCACAACTACTTAATAACTTACTTACACTCCCTGCAGCCTTCCTTTTGTGTAAGGTTTATTTAAAAACAATAATAATAGCTTCAATTTAGAACATAATATACTCTTACATGTTAAGCAAGAGAGGACACAAACATGGAACGGCACATTTGATGCCAGAGTGAGCCAACCCTGGGTTATAAAGGTAACAAAATATGAATATTTATATATTAAGAGCCTTTCTCATAATTATGTTACAGCGTTTTCACCACCTACACAATCTATCCTGTACAATAAGTACAGGATCTTTACTCTTTACTACATTATATATATAACAGATGATTGATCTTGTGACTCTCTTAACAAATTAGCCTAGCTAAGTGAGTTATATTAAGACCAGAGGCAGTCCCATAGATAATATAACAATTATGTAGTTAAGTTAATGCTTAACAAACACTTAAAAAAAATTAAATTAAGTTTATTTCTTCCCACCATGCAAGTTTAGTTCGCTGTTAAGATATAGACATTTGCTCCATTTACAACCGTAACCAATATTGTTCTTGGCTGTGATGGTTCTAATGCAAGGTCTCTAATAATCGTACCGTTTTACTTTTGTGATCAGTATCCAGCGACGTGAACATGATTTGAAAGCATGGTTGTTCCCCTTGGATGATATTCTACCATTCCAGGGTAGTCAAATTGCCCTTTTAAGTGTTTTTATTTGACGGTTAAATGATGAGCCAGATTCTGAACGCTGTTCTTCTCTACGGCTCAACAACGCCTCTGTCAATTTAGATAAAGCCATGCATGTTATTCATTTTTAGGGGAATTATGGAGAGACAAAAAATACACAATGTAGCAAAGAAAGTAATAATGAGTATATTCTAAACTTCGGATACTTTATTCGAGACTATAGGTGAGAACAAAACTCTTAGACGGTGGTGGATTTGGAGGTTGAAGACCTCAACTCTGTGTCTTTACCTCATTAAACCGTAAAAAATAAACCCTTTAAAAACTGGGAGGATAAAAGGAACACAACCATGCTTTCAAATTCAAGTTTCATTGACATATTCTTATAAAGTAAGTGCAAAAAAACAAAAACACACCATGTCAAAATATCGCACAAATGAACTGCCCTTGTCACGGTTAACGACCAGGGCCCGCTAACTAAGCACAGCCGGCGCAAGGCGTTGCTACCAAGACATTTTCCTGAAATTCTTGGTCCAAGATCACTATAATGTCGAAGAAAAAAATCGATATTATCGGTTTCCATTCCCCACCCATCGACATCCCACTCCCAACAATATGGCCATTACCTAGTCGCACTGTGCGAATGAGGGGAACCCAATGCCCTCTCCCTCTGTGTGGCCCCCAGGCTTCACCTACTTCTACAAGGGCAAGGAGTACTGGAAGTTCAACAACCAGATGCTGCGCGAGGAGCCCAGCTACCCGCGCTCCATCCTGCGGGGACTTCATGGGCTGCGACGGCCTGCCCGCCGACCACGACTGGGACTGGAGCCCCCCGATGGTGGAGGAGCGCCACTACGACGGCGGCGGCGGCGGGCGGCGAGCGCGGGTGGAGGCGGTGGCGGCGGCGGCGGTGGCGGCGGCGGGGGTGACGTTGACATCGTCCCCAAGCTGGACCCGGCGTCGGGCGGCACGGAGAAGGCCGGTGGCCATCGCCATCCCGTGCGTGCTGGCGCTGTGCATGATGGTGCTGCTGTACACCGTCTTCCAGTTCAGGAGGAAGAGCACGCAGCGCCACATACTGTACTGCAAGCGCTCCATGCAAGAGTGGCGTGTGAGGATCGTGGGGGGGGGGGGGGGGGGGGGGGGGACAACGCTACACTACGAACTGAGCCGGACTCAAATCAATGAACTTGTATAGGAGGGATGGGGAGGGGAGGGGGGAGGGGGGGGGGGGGGGGGGGGGGCTCTGTCGGTGGTGTCCGTGTGATTAAAACATTGAGAAAAAAAAACTTCCTTGAGTACTGCACATTGGAAGGCGCAGGAAGGCGTGCTGGACATTGAGGCTGCCTCCTTGACCCAGTCGTCAGACTCTTGCATTAAAACTCTCGGAACTCTTCGTCTGCTCGGCCGAGGCGGAGAGAGGGGTGAGGTGAGGTCAACATCGTCTTCAAGAGGAGGAGAGGGAAGGAGAGAGATCCGGAGAGGATTTGAGGGAGAGGACGAGACACTCCTCGGTCCGACCTGTGTGTACATTATGTATCTGCTTAATCTCTTTTCTTTTTTTTTCCTGTCACTTGAAAATGAACTCAATTAAGCCAGACAGCCGAGAGGGAAGTATTCCTGTCTCTGCACGCCTCTAGAGCTGCTGTCAAGCGGATGAATTAGATATAGGCTACTACTTTCCTTTTTCCTCTTTCTTTTAATTAACTCGCCCTCTAGCTGTGCTTCTCAAATTGGGAACCCTGTAAAAAAGATTGCCGACATTGTGAAGAAGTAATGCGCACCAAATATTATCTTTACTTCCAAAGACAATGGCTTCTGTTTTTGTTGCTGTTTTCTGGGGATCGGCCATGTTTCCATGGCAGTCACATGATGGTTTTCAGCCATCTCAAACCCCTCTCTGACTACACCCATTACGTCTGTTCCATCTCCTGAATCCCCCCCCAACGCAACGCAAGCTGCGATTTATTAAGAGCCAGCCACCAAGGGCTGTTGCTTCAGTCTCCATAAGCAGGAGCCAGAAATATTTTCGGAGACTGCCTTCACACATTTATCACAATTAGCGGCTTCCCTCCAACTCTGGCGCTCTATTCTTCTCTTTTCCTCCTTTTCATTTCTTTCCCCTCTTTCCAAGTATAGCCGTCTTCTGCAGGACCGGGCAAAGAAGTGTGTCACCCCAATTCTAATTTGAAAAGTCATTCATCTATTACTGATGGTTTTTTGTAGCCTTGACTGAGCGTGCCAGATATGGAAAATATGCATTTGTGTGTCTGTGTCCGGGGATGAAAGTGTGAGTCAGGGGTGTAATAATGTGTAAATATTTCAATTTCAACTGTATGATGAACGAAATTGATGGGCCATCGTCCGTGTTTAAATCTAAGAGGCATGCGTCAATCTGAGAGTATGTGTGGTTCCTGGGCAAACCGTCTTTAAATGGCCTGTGGTCGCCTACCATCCATATTATAATGCAACTGTAAGGCATTGTTGCTGTTCCATGTTTACTTGAAATAGACTCAAAATAAAACCATTCATGTACATGATACTGCCTAAGGAAAATTTCTTCAACAATTTCAGATCAAAGCCACCTTGAAACATTTGTTTTGAAATGTTTAAACTTATAAAGAGAGTCAAAATGGTGTCATCACCTAGTTCCAGAACTACGTACTACTTATATTGACTCTCTAACTGTCCTCACCAACACAGTCCGATCCACTGGGTGACTGCACCAGTGGCTGATGGGTGTTGTAGTCCAGCAGAACCAGGGGCTGATATACTACACAGAACGCCCTCTGCCTTCAGTTGTCCTGTTCGCCGTCTGAGGGGTCTTCAGGGCTCATACCACAGTATCTCCATGACAACTGAAGGCCCCCAGTGTATACTGAGGGCAAGAAGGGAATTACTGAGGGCAAGAAGGTGTTTATTGAGGGGAAGAAGGTGTATGCTGAGGGCAAGAAGGGGTCCCTAAAGTGGGTTTTCGAAATGCAGCAGCTCCTTTCTCTCTCATTGACTGTATTCTAGAAAATACATCAGCAATCACTTTTCAAGGATATTGGTTAACCCTAGGGGTGTAACGGTACACGTATTTGAACCGAACCGTCACGGTACAGGCACTTCGGTGCGGTTACAGAGGTGTACCGCGGTCCGTAAATGTGGCGTACATAGCGTTAATATGGCGAATGTAAAGGCTTGTTTTGCGGTGCGGAACTTAAAACTTGAAGTCGGAGTTCCCCCCGGACCGTTTAGACTTATTAGGCTCGGCTCGCACGTGCGCGAACTCCGCGTAGTAGCAGTAGCAGAGCGCGATCGCGACTGTGTGTGGATTGATGTCTACTAGCGAACTGGGAGCGAACTGCATGGCGAGCGACAACAGAAAACCGGAGCTTGAAGATGCCCCCCTGTCATTTAAATCCCAAGTGTGGGAGAACTTTGGATTCCAGGTTAATTATCACAATGGGGAAAGACGAGTGGACAAGTCGAAAGCTTGAACATTGTTCAACAGCGATCGTCTATGCAAATGGAAACACATCGAACTTGCACAAATTTTCGCCCCCGGTACAATTTTAACGTGACGGCACCATCCAGGTGTTACTGTCACCGCTGCAAAATGAAAAAAAGTTGTTCAAATCGTTCAAACCCAGCTCCCTACACTATTTAATCAACCCCTACACCTGTCTGGGAATTCAGAACGGGCAAATGCCATCACCAGGTCTATTGGTGTTTTCATTGCCTCTGACCTACGAGAGGCAATGAAAACACCAATAGATTATAAATAAATAAGCTGTAATTTAAGTTAAGGCTGCAGTTGCACTTTTATTTAATGATTGATTATATTTATGAGAACTTCAGAGCTTTAGAGAGCTGCAGGAATATGTTACAAACTCTTTGTTTACATACCAGCTTAAAGAGCCTAGACAGCATTAAAACTGGATTTTTCATTAATTTTATGTTAGGGTTATTGGAGAATTGCATCATTTTATTTGTATGTTTCATACTGACAGCTAAAACTGTTGTTTAATTCGTTACTAATTAAACTTATGTTCGTTCTGTCAAGCAATCAGTTTTTTCACCATAACTATGAACCGAACCGTCCTTTACCGTACCGTGACTTCAAAACCGAGGTACGTACCGAACCGTGACTGTTGTGTACCGTTACACCCCTAGTTAACCCTAAGACCTTTCAACAACTATCAACTTAACAGCCTATCAATGAACAAAAACAGACTATAACAACTTTACAGTGGCCGTCGTTGTACGGATATACAAAAAATCTTAAATCATTACAAGGGTGTATCCTCACCCTTCAATTACGAGGACGGTACAACACCTTGAGACGATCGTTTTCACACTTACCTGACAAAAAACCTATAGTCTCATTTTGTTCAAAGGCCTATAATAGCACTACCTGCCAGGGCACAAGATCAATATATTTTTAACCCAAGCACGCTGAATACACCTTACTATGTACATTCTAAAGAACATATTTTAAAACAGAAAGCCTACTGCAAAATATTGTAGAGCTATGAATTTTAGAAATACTGCAGACAAAACAGTTTTGCTCTCCGGCTGGGTTTGTCCCAGCCGGTTCTAACTAAATACAGTCTTTTGGTCAATTCTTAACACAACTGGCACCAACTACTATGACTATAGAATTAATTACTATGTACATTCTAAAGAACAGATTTTAAAACAGAAAGCCTACTGCAAACATATTCTAAAATCAGTGCAAATAAAAGGAACACTTGTGCATACAATCCTTATAAAACAACGACACAGAAAGCAGTCTACTGCTTCCTCCTGCAATCCACCAATCCATGGCCGCGGCCCCACGGGCAGCCTGCCACTTAAGCCACAAGGTATTGAGTGTAGGGGCTGCTGCAAGTGAAAAGGCAACTGGGTCCAATCCTGCCCAGGTCCTTGTTATCTGCAGACTGTGGTGAGTGCCCCTTTAAACCTGCTGCCCTGACACATGCTGTTATGCCATTAAGGGCTAATTTTAAGTGTCACTAATGGAAGTGGAAGGGCCCCATTAAAAGCCAGTCGATACAGCCAAGATGCAGTGACGTGGGAGTGAGGAGGCTGTCTGGGGTGGCTATCGGCGATCACCGCAATCAAGCCTACACACTCACACACACACAAGCACACACACACACACACACACACACACACACACACAAAGTGGCACTGTGATTCCGCACAGGCACAAACACACACCCACACACTTGCTTGCATGTACGTACGAATACACGCACACACATGCGCACACACACACACACGTATATGCACACACACATGCACATGCACACACACAGTGTTGATTGATGTATGTTATGTAAGCTGCCGAACGCAAGGCCGATTTAAAAAAATATATTGCCTTTTTTCATCCCTTCTCCCCGGAAGGCACTGGAGTCATTAAACTTACTCATTGGTATGAGAAGCAGTGAGATGGTCGAGTAGCTAAAAAAGCCACGATCCTCGATTAGGTGCGATAGCCAGCAGATGAAGCAGGCTGTCGATATTGCATGCACCGTTCGAGTAATGTCTCAGCAATGTTATGTTGGACGAGTCCATTAATATTTCACATCAGGATAATGGCTTATACTTTAAGGCACTTCACAGACTCGAAAAGTGGAAAATATATCTGTTTTGTCGTCTAAAACTCTAAATAGTAAGGAAGCAAAGAAAAAAATCCTAATAAGTTAATTTCATGGTAAAGAAAATTGTTTTATAAAACGTTCTGTATAAATTATAAATTGTTTTATAAAACGTTCTGCATGAGGGCCTACATCAATATGTTTGTGTAATTTGACATTCTTCATTGTGTGCTTCATAGAACGTTAGTAGTGCAGGTTAAACAACCGTGTAATGAGACCATTTCAAGGATTTTTATTGTGTGTGTTTGTGTGTGCGTGTGTGTGTGTGTGTGTGTGTGTGTGTGTGTGTGTGTGTGTGTGTGTGTGTGTGTGTGTGTGTGTGTGTGTGTGTGTGTGCGACGTGTGTGTGTGTGCGTGTGTGTGTGTGTGTGCGTGTGTGTGTGTGTGTGTGCGTGTGTGTGTGTGTGTGTGTGTGTGTGTGTGTGTGTGTTTGTCTGTCTGTGTGTGTGTGTCTGTGTTTGTTTGAGCATGTGTGTTGGTGAACAATATCTTAAAGCTTTCATTGGAGGAACATGAGTCAGTCTTACACCAGACCTGGCACTATACTGTATGTTAGCGGAACAGGGGGATCAGAACCTAACAATAGTCTACCAGTCACTGATGCCAATCAGCCCAGA
>NC_082389.1:14386555-14399055 GCF_031168955.1 Gadus macrocephalus
GTGTGTGCGCGCGCATTTACATGTGTGTGTCATCGAAAACTGATAAAGCAAAGGCAACAATACAATACAGCAGAGAAAAAAGAGAAGGATTTTGAATCAGTAATTTAGAGGGACAAAGCGACACGATTTGTAAAACGCACGCCTTTGGTTTAACTGAATACAATTAATTTGTGAGTGAACGTTACTCAGCAGAAAAACATGTTGTCCTGGTGTCCTGTTGTGGAATGAAATTCGAACTTTCTCTGCCATTCCTCTAACACAAAAATATGTGATAAGTGTGTTGTTTGGTTGATAAGACATTCTGTTTCAATAGACTAGGAACTGGCTCCCCAAGTGAGCCTCAGTGGAGCCCTGGTACAGCTTTGTATCTTTGAGAAGCATGTGTTCACTTGTCCTATCTTATTTACTGTTATTCACCACCGCTAGAAAGATATTAAACCATGGTTGAACGGTCTGTCAAAGCAATGTTTCAAGCAGCGTTCTCGCTCAGCAAAGTCCATTTCTCATAGCTTTGATAACACAACTTGAATAGTTTTAGAGTTTTTAGAAATGCGTATTTGATAGAAAATAAGTGTGAAATGTGTCACTTGGTAACAAACTGCCTAAATGACCTAGAGGCGTTCACCATTAGGCCAACGCAAATGGAGTGAAAAGCCCTCTATTGTTTGGACCAGCACTTCAATAGCATTTTTCTGAGTTGGTCCATTGGAAGAAGAGAGACCATAGCCAAAAGATCATCTCTGTAGTACCATGTCCAAGGGTATGACTACATGATGCACGATAGAGTGCTAACCTGTGTCTATTTATCCACTAGTTCATACATCAACCACATTCTGCATCATAGGCTACATGTAGTTCACCACTCATTGTATTGTGTAAACAAAACTCAAAGAAATTAATGAATCCCAAATGACACTTTTTTGTAATTTATTGGTCATTATTTTAAAAGACAAAGCTTTGAGCAACTAGACTACTTGAATGGCTAATGGCTCTATAAGCCCACACCCAGTATGTGCCCAAAACAAGACTTCACTCGTTCCAGATTCGGAGGAGAGGGGAGGACGGGCGCGCCCCCTGCAGGCAGCAAACACCTGGTGCTCAGACTTTGCAAGAGGCCAGTCCGTAACCTAGGCACACCCACTCGTTGGTGTACTCTGTGTAGCCTGGGGCGTTGATTAGCCCACTTCCTACGCAGAGAGGAAAAAATGAAAACATTATGGGTAACCTAGCAACTAAAGTGACACTTATTTAGATAAACATAGCTGTTCAGCATTCAATCTTTTATGCCTTATTTATTTTTAAATATAATACCGAGACAAGGACAAAAAAGAGAAGGGATGTTTTTCCTGTTGGAGAAATATATATTTCTAATATACTTTTTTTAATAACAATAATAATAATAATAATTTAAAAATGAATCACATGAATACATTTCTTAAGCACTTACCCTTAATGACATTTTGAAGATTGCAGTAATTGGTGCCATTATCGAGAAGGCTGAGCCAATAGTCTGACATGGATGAACCCTGGACCACGTTAGCAAAAACACATCGTCAGGCATCATACATTGTATTATACACTTTTGAAACCGATACATTGATAATCCCAATGACTTGTGAATTTGAACAAGAGTTTTCACAAGGGTATACTTAATAAAAAAATTAAGCCCATACTTTCTAGTTAATTGATGCTGCTTATATCATATGTATCCAACCCAATATATATATGTGCCTTATGTATCCAGAATCTCATCTCAGTACATGAGCACAGATGCCCCAGGGGATGGAGGGGACAGGTCGCCTTCAATTTTATGAAGAACATGAAGTTTAACCCCAATATAAATCATTCAGAAATAAATCATATATATATTTATAAAACAAGTCATACATATATTTATAAAATATATATTTAATAGAGGCTGACTCCACTTTCAAAAAAATTAACAAATCAACACACTTTTTAAAATGTGTCCTCCCTATGTATCCTACGGTCTGAACCGCTGCCAATTTTCAGATAAATGAATGGGGCTGCATTTGTGGATGTGTGGCTCTGTAAAATATGTAAACACGTATAGTGATGGCCTGAAAGGGTTTCACTAATATATATTTTAAGCTACTAGTGATGGCTGTGTGTCTGGTAGATCAGATCTTTAGATAAACGTTGATGTTGGTGATAATATTGATTTCTCCTACAGAAAATACTCTAATGTCTATAATATAATGTCTCAGTATGATTCCTCTCGCTGCAGATATTCTCAAGTGGGCTGTTGTAGGAACAATGGTCAGATCTGGAACACTAGTTTCTGTTAGCATTACTTTAAACACTGCTCTACCTATTCTCCTATAGGTCAATACATCTCAAAGAGAAGGCCTTCAGCTTTAGCGGTTTCATGTTGATTCAGTGGTTAGCATTAAATTCACATTTAAATCTTCACTAGAAGATCTGCTGATTTCTACAGTGTTCAGTGGATATAAAAAGGTTTACACTCACACCAACACGACAGCCCATGTCCATGGCAGCTTCCAGCAAGGTGAAGTTGAGCTTCTGAATTTGACCCCCGACGGAAGTGTGAGTGGCCTCAATAAGGTCTGCATTCACGGTCCCAAGCTGGATGGGGTCAAAAGTATTAACAATAGAAAGTGTGTGTGTGTGTGTGTGTGTGTGTGTGTGTGTGTGTGTGTGTGTGTGTGTGTGTGTGTGTGTGTGTGTGTGTGTGTGTGTGTGTGTGTGTTTGTGTGAGTGTGTATGGGTTGAATGGAAGAGGTTTACCTTGTACTGCTCCATGGACTTCATCTGTGTCAGTATGGTCTTGTTCACTTGGGCACAAGGATATCCAAATAGCCTACAAGGACATTATAAAATCAATGACGCGTTTGGGAGTGGAACAACCTATACCCTATACCTATAGAACGCTTCCCCTTTCAACCCACTCTCAGGAAACAAGGTGGTCCTGTCACTAAACGAACCCGAGCCACGGTGTGGGAACGCTTACCAGACCACCTTGCAGTAGGCTTCCATATGGTCCACAGGCTGGCCGGTGGTGATGAGGCTCATCCCCACCAGACAGGCGCTAATCACAAGCAGGGTCCTCACTGACGACATGACGGCTGCGCTGTCTTCTTCTTCTTCTTGGTATCAAGGTAGAGGTGTGTGCTGCTGAGGGGCGTTTGGGGCATGTTCCCCCGACAGCCCTGCAGGCCTTTATATAGCGCGGGCGGCCGACGTTGATGTGGAGCATGCATGGTGTGGGTCATGAGTGTAGCATGGCATCGATTGGCAGGATTCTTCTCGTCGCTCGGAAACCGCATGCCAAGCATTAGGTCCCTTCAGATGAATAGATTTGCCAATGAAGGGGATTGCTTCGTGAGAGAAATAAAAAGTACAGGAGGAGGAAAGTTTTCTGCAAGAAGACACGTATTGACCTAACAATCCATGCCTAAATGTGACAACTTATTTTTGTGCTGATGTTAGTATATAAGCCTATACTATGTGGGGCATGTTGAAATAGCACTGTGAATTATGTGTGTTTAGGCTGAGAAAACAGCTTTCAGATTTCTCCTTGCCGTTTTGGTTGTTTTATTATTGTCATATAACCTGCATTTCTTGCTGTCGATATTTTATTAAGTTAAGTTTAATGTATTTTTTGTTTTTCTTTATTGATTTGTTTAACTTTGTATAACTCATGCTATGTTCTGAACATAGCATGATGTCTGATATCAGATGATTATCTGAAAAGCCTTCGAGCCACATAAAGGCCTGCTATAAGGCGGTCTGGTAAGGCTAAACCATGGCCCATCTCAAAGGCGTTCAGCTGGCATAATTAATTAACATTGGTGCGTTCTGAGGTGGAACACGTGAGATCTGGGAAAGAGTTGTGGCTCTAGATAGCTTGACCAGAAACCACAGCGAGAAGAAACCACAGTAAACTGATTATCATTCCAATTATCAAACTGAGCTCAATTTAAACATTAATTCACCATTTACTCCCCATTTCAGTATAAAGATGAAATTAAACAAAAGTAGCGAATTAGCATGATATTCATTTTTATGTTTAATATTAAAAACTGTTTAGCAACCTGTAAAATATGCCTGCAGAGCTCACTGGACTCCATGGCAGATTCTGGGAACTATACCCAGTTTCTGACTCATTACTGGAAATACACGAGGAAGCTGATACATTATTAAAAGTTGTGAACTATACAATTAAACCTTTACTGAACATTTAGAATCACAGGTACAACTTCCAGGCCACTTCAGTGTATGTCTACCTGCATCGCCTCAGCCAAACACACAGTTCCATTTTCATTCTCACATCTAACTCTAATATAATCCTCACACTGGTCTACTCTTACCTCAGGCAGTGTCTCAACATTTGCAAATACAATGTAATATGCATGCATTATGTTGTTGAAAGTGCATGAGTGACATGTGTACAATTCCCATCTGTTTCGACTGTTACATTAACAAGTACGACAACTAAACAATGACTCATGCTTTTGTCGTAGTGCCTCCATTCCTCAAAGGCCCAGGTGCTGACCTCAAGGTGACATGGAGCAGGGTCCTCCTGTCATGGGTGCTAGCATGTCATCGATGAGCCTGACCCCTCATCTCTCTGGAACTGCATGCCAACCATTAGACTCCTTCAGGGGAGCATACAGGAACTAAATGTATTTCTTTGTGTTGAAATGAGAAAGGACATACCGCAACTGAAACAAGTTTTGTATTGAACACCATTCCACGATCATTAAAAAGAAAGCATGAAAGTAAGTTTGCTAGGAAGTCACTTGTCAAGCTTATCATACTTTATTGATCGCCAGGGCGAAAAATTGAAAGAAAAAGATATGTCAGAAGTGGGATTTGAACCCACGCCTCCAATTGGAGACCAGAAAGCCCATGTTATGGAAGGTACTACCTTGAGTCTGGCGCCTTAGACCGCTCGGCCATCCTGACAACATAACAAATTACTGTCTCAACATTTTATAAAATGGTATAAAGACAAATATAGTCAAACATTGTTTGACTATATTTGACGTAACATTTCTCTGACACTCAAAACCATTGCATCAAAGCTCAAATTCTTTTTGATTTTGATATATTATTGTTTTTCATAATATTCCTCCTCACTGCGTGTGACACAAAGTTCAACCAGTCTAGCTTTCTCTCCACTAGCAGCTATCCATTGTCTGTCAAACATTTGCATGGTAATGGCTTACGCATATTGGTTTATAAGTCACCATGCAACAGTGCCACTGAAGCAGGTTTAAACCCACAGCAGAAAGATTAAACAGGGCCAACAAAAACACAACGATGGCAAATCAGATCAACATTGGAAGAAGCAAATACATTTGGAATAAAGATGCCTTCCGCAAGCTCAAATAAGTGAGCCTTTGGCGCAGGTTTACCCAATAAAGACATTTACCCTGGACCAAATTCGAGGACCGCACCAGCACTTGTTAGACATGGGATGAAATCATGCCAAGTTTCTATTTGACTATGTGCAAATGTGTATAGTTGTGAAGGATTATATATGTAGGCCTGCAAGTCGGGCCCAACTTATTTAATCTTTTGATGGACTAAAAAGGTCTACTACCACAGGGCCTGTGGTAGTAGACCATGCGCCACCGAATTGGTTTTCCTAGGCTCCTCCCCCAACCAGCAAGATGTTGAACAAACCCAGTTGAATGGCAAGGTACCACATCGTCCATGTGGTGTCGGCATTGCCTTGCCATGTCACAGCTCTCCCTTCAACGTGAGGTGATGGCTGGTTTACCTGTCGGCCCTGATTACCAGGGCACCACAGGTGTGAAGCCCAACCCACCCCATTTGCAATGGCTTTAATCCGGCATTGTAGTGAAATGTATTTGATCCTAAATAAATACAAATTGTGTTGTAAGGTCTTGTGTTTCGGGCCGGGTTGAATCTTGTTCGGGTTTTGCTTTTTGACATCATGTTGTGTTCGTTTTCTGTCTATTTAATAACAGCCACCTTGTTATCTAAACTGCACCTAGAGGTCAGTTTTCCCACTCTATTGTTTAGACTTTAGTCAACCATTGTTGAAAGTAATCATTGAACAGCCCGTGATTCTGCTATTCCAAAAGCACATGTGGATTCACAAATAAAAGATTGCCTTGTAATCATCTTACTAGGATAATTCTACCAAAACTGAAGAATGAACTAACAGAACAACGAGTTGAAGCAAAGAACGAAATAACTGTTTCCATTATATATAAAGCACTTGCATAATAATACATGAGTAGAATGTTAATGGATAACTTTATTAAAGGATCAAATAAGTTCACCACGGCTGTTGGTGGTGACCTAGATCGGAGTCATCTCGCGATAAGTCATAATCTTTCGTCCAGCTCTCTAAGGCCCCGTCCACACGAAGCCGATTTCATGGCGAAACCGCAAAGGTCTTGTACGGTTCGGCCTTCCGTCCACACGAAGCCGGCGAATCCGCTGACCGAAACCGCAAACTTCTGAAACCACCCTCGGAGGTGGTTTCAAATCTTTCCGGTTTCGTTTTGGTTTCGTGTGGACGCCTGAAACCGACTGAAACCGCAAACCATGACGTCATCGCCCCACCCCTCGACCTCCTAGCCAATGGCTCTTAAGCCCGCGGAGTCTCAGAAATCACAACAAAAAAGATGATGGCGGACTACAAGCTTGTAATCGTTCTGCAGCATATCATGTCCCTTGTTGGGTTGCTAAGCCATTATTTATTGAGAATCTAGTTCGCCATCGTAGAAGAGCTGTTTGTTTGTGTTGTTAGTGGTTCGGGGGGCAGCCTTTATGCGCATGCTCGCCTCTTCTTCTTCTGGATTTGTGTACCAGAAGCAGCGCCCCTTATGGGCCTGGAATGTTTACTACAGCGTTTCTACAGATCTATCCGGTTTCGCTTGGCTTCGTCTTTACGGAGATACTTCGAAACCGGATAGATCGAAACCGTAGGTTTCGCCCGTTTCGGCTTCGTGTGGACGGGGCCTAAGTTGCTCTGTCTGCGTAGCAGTCCTGCTGCTGACGTTTGCAGGGGCGTCGGTCATTTTGTGTGTCTATCGAAAGCCTTGCAAGAAGATACATCTAACTTTTCATAATAGGTAAAATGCATGATCGTTTAACTGTACAGCTTCATATATTGTGCATGCAACCAAGTATTTTAGATGCGATATTTGATTACGTAAGTACAATAGGACTAGCCGTTATACCGTTAAAGTGGAGCGCCGTTAGTTTATATGTCGAGACATCGCCAATTATACGTCTAAACTTAGCCTGTAGGGGGAAGTAGCTGGTCGCGCGGCGCGTCCCAACACCAAACAGCCAAAGGCTATTTGTTGCAGACGAGACGTAGGCTTCACCTAGTTGCAAGCATTGGGTATTTCTGAATTCTAACCCTTTGTTTACCTTTCCTTTCAGGAGTTTGATCAAACACAAAAGTGTCCACCATGACCGACGTGAGTGGGAAGGTCCTAACGGTCCTGGGTCCGATCGACCCGGACCAATTGGGCCGCACTATGACCCACGAGCATTTAACTATGACTTTCGAGTGCTGTTACTTCTCCCCACCGCCAGGGGACCAGGTGGAGAACCCATTTCAGATGCAACACATGTTCTGGTTGAGACAGAACCCGTACGGCAACCACGAGAACCTGCTCCTGAAGCAAGAAAACAGCGCGGTGCGAGAGGAACTGCTGGCGTACAAAAAGGCCGGCGGGGGAGCCATGGTTGAGAACACCACAACCGGCATCGACCGGGACCTGCCCACCATCAGACAGATGTCCAAAGAAACGGGGGTCCATGTTATTGGTGGCGCTGGGTACTATGTGGATGCCACCCACACAGAGGCCACCAAGAGGATGACTGTGGAGGAGGTGTGATCATCATTTAAGTTTTTTTTTTTTTTTATCACAATCTAAAAGATATGTCCTTTATATAAGTATTAATACTTAACTACCTTGGTGATGATTCAATTTAATATTTATGCAAACAGGTTTTGAAATTTGCATTGGAATCCTTCTTTAATTGTTGATGATGCCATAACAGGTATTCTTCTAATCAGGATTCAAATATCAGACGAGATCGAGCTAAGTTTTAAGTAATTGATTTTACCTTTAGATGTTGTGCTTAACAAAAAGTATTCGTTAGCTAGAACACATGTATCCCTTCATCAACACTGGAATGAAGGTGTTACATTCTGAAGGTATGTTAAAACCAAACAAAGCACCTTAAGCCCCCTCCCTGGGGGTCCGCCGTGCCCCTCCCCCTCAGCTCAGCGTCGTCATGGCGGACGAGGTGCTCCACGGCGCCGACGGGACGGGCATCCGCTGCGGCGTCATCGGGGAAATCGGCTGCAGCTGGCCCATCACGGACAGCGAGAAGAAGGTGCTGAGGGCCACGGCGCACGCCCAGGCCCAGCTGGGCTGCCCCGTCATCATCCACCCGGGGCGCCACCCCACCGCGCCCGCCGAGGTGGTCCGCATCCTCCGGGAGGCCGGCGGGGACATCGGCAAGACGGTCATGTCGCACCTGGACAGGTGAGGGGTCCTCGCGCGGGTTAGGGTCTCCTCCGCCGGGTTTGGCGCCTTTTGTTTGACCGTTCGGGCTGAAGGAAGGTCAGGGGATGGCCGGGGTTTTCACGTAAGAAACACAATTTCCAGTCAATAAATACTTCATCGTAATTGATATATCACACCTGACATCTATTCTATTACTAAAGCAGTAGTAAACTTTTTAGTCGATTGGTGTTTTTTCTAATGCGATAGAAAGGTGCTTGTAGGTTCTTCATTATTGAGGCTCCTAGCCGTCATTGAAGAGCCTCCCCTCTTTTATTATGTTATACCAATTAAAGGAGTTCGCTTTGGAGGAGGGGGGTGCTGCTATCTTATGTTGTAACAGTAATTGTGATAAAAGGCTGTGTGTGTGTGTGTGTGTGTGTGTGTGTGTGTGTGTGTGTGTGTGTGTGTGTGTGTGTGTGTGTGTGTGTGTGTGTGTGTGTGTGTGTGTGTGTGTGTGTGTGTGTGTGTGTTTATTTAATTTGATTTATTTGAATCCAGTAAGCATGCCCTGACTGTGCTCTGCAGGACCATCTTTGACCACGGGGAGCTGGTGGAGTTCGCTAAGGAGGGCTGCTACCTCGAGTATGACCTGTTTGGCACCGAGATGCTGGACTACCCATACGACCTGTCGGTGGACATGCCCAGTGACAGCCAACGTGTGCAGGCGTGAGTTTGAGTTTAGAATCCTTTATAATACAAACCGCTGACGACAGTGACCCCGTGTTAAATATTTGCACAAAGCAAAGCGCGCTGCACATTTCATATATTGACTTTTCCCATGAATGTGTTGGTTTTGTGTGTGTGTGTGTGTGATCAGCCTGGGGGTCCTGGTGAAGGAGGGCTATGAGGACCACATCGTGGTGGCTCACGACATCCACACCAAGAACCGCCTGACCAAGTACGGCGGCCACGGCTACTCCCACATCTTGAAGAGCATCGTGCCCAAGATGCTGAGGAGGGGCTTCACCCAGGCCCAGGTGGACAAGATCCTCATCGCCAACCCCAAACGCTGGCTCACATTCAAATAAGGACACACACACACACACACACACACACACACACACACACACACACACACACACACACACACACACACACACACAGGAGATGGCATAGATCGATGGATTGATAGACTTCTTACAGGGGGTTTGGATCACAGCTGTTATGAAATTTCATTCATTAATCGTGGTGATTTGAATGTTATTTGGTGTCTGTGAGGGAATTTGTGTGTTAATTGCAATGGAAGGAGTTCGAATTGAGGGAGATCATCTTTTTTTTCTGCATTCCAGACAGTCTAATGTATTAGCAATTATAATATCAATCACATCATATATTAAAGAGCAAACCGTCCCAGAGCCCATCAATAACTGACTCGGGTTCTGTGTTTATGCCTGGCAATATCTTTTGCACATTTCACTAATTTCTAGCCTCCACCCGCTTGAGACTCCGGAGAATTTAGCCTCTCAAAGAACCATAAAAAACCCTGAAAACAATTAGTTCCCTTCCTTTGAAATGCCAGTGTTCGCTCAGACCACAGGGACGCGGCCTGCGTCACACGGGGGTCTGCACAAACACCTAGCTAATTACATTAGCCCTTCGTCTTTCTCTCTGTTCCTCCAACAATGGCGTCTCGGTGCGCTGTTTGTTCTAACGATGACTCAACCGCTCTGTGATCCGTGTATCACGGCACCAGCCTACCATAGCATCTTGAACACCCTGCACACCCTGAACACCACCCAGCAAGAAGCCTCACGTGACGGTCTGCGTGGGGGGTGGATCCATCGACAGATACTCCTGAGGCCAGCAGACCCGGCAGAAGGACATGCATGTGGCCTCGCAGGTGGTCTTGGCCATGTGGTCTCCGGTCTCTGCAGGGCCGCATGGATGCACCGATATGACTCATATGGCTGAGAGTGCGTTAGTCATGGAGGGGGGGGGGGGGGGGGGGACAGAGAACTTCATATGAGAATATAAGATGCACCATCTTACATGCCCATGTAAAGGTGTCTGTGTGCATATACTATTTCGGTCAGTGAGTGAAAGAAGGAAGAATGTGATCATGTTTTGCTCAAGGGCTTACGTACACGGTGCACGGCTGTTGGGTTTGAACACCCACCGGCTACTGTGAGGGTCGGAACCTGCAGCCCACCAGGGTAATGCGGACCAACAATGTCTCTATGTACCGCAGTGAAGATAGCCAGTCCAGCGTGATACAGACAGGACTTTATTACAGAGACATGAGTCACAAGGAAAAGCAGCTCGGGCGCAAAACCCCTGTTCCTGGAAGTAGGCCTATCTTTACCCTCGCCCCTGGCTCATGTATGATGACCATACACATTGCTACATGTTCCTACCATCTTCACCCAGGATGGAGCCATTTCCCAATTTGAGCTGATAACATCCTTCAGTTTCTAATCTTAACAACCCTTAACTATTTAGTTGACTTCCTTTTAACAGTGAAATATAACTGTGTGTTTTAGATTTTCTCTTGTCACATTTAGTTTTATCACCACTGCCTGTCAGTTCAGCGTGTCAATCCACTGACAATGAAAGGACTGATGGTATGCCATAATAAAGTTGCAATAAACCCATAGTAAAAACCACTTCGACATAAGATCACTTAAAGCGAATGTAGCAGGACTCCTAAACTCCTAAAAAAATCCTTCCCATATGCACAGCCAAGGTTGCCATTCGATAACACCCAAGGTATAGAAGAATAGTCACATGTTTATCATTCATCTCTTCATCAGTCATTACACTATCCGGTCAAAAGTCAAGTCAATGATCAATCCGTGATCCCGGTGTGTTTGGCCGCGGGAGCCGTTTAGCCACGTCAGTCGGCGTACACCATGAAGCCGGAGTAGGTGCTGTACTTGTTGTTGTTCCCGCCGTGCGCCTTGCCGCCGTCCAGCTTGACGTACACCTCGTCGCCAGGCTCCAGGTGCAGCACGGCGCTGTTGCTGGCGTAGTCGTAGTTCTGGTCGGCGTCCTGCGCTATGGCGCTGGCCCGCACCTTCACACGATGGGACATCTGGTTCAAGAGGAGTGGGCTTTCTGCCGCATGCAAACCATTTACTCTAAGGTTCCTGATTTTGAATGCACACATTTTTTTACTTTGACATAATCTGGGAGATTCATTAAAAAAAGCATGGACATGCATGATTGGAATCCAAATCAAGCCTATTAGAATCAATAAATGTTTATTATTTAAAGTGTCTTGATTGTGTTTTTTCACTACCTAGTGGTCTAATTTAACAACACAATAATTAATTTTTAATTTGAGATCTAACAAAAAAATATTTAAGTGCATTTCTTAACATGTCAGGGTTAAAAAACGAACATATCTCCTAGTAAATAGGACTAGGCCTATATTTATTTACCACTTTAGACATGTAAAGGACATTTAAAAGGCCGTGGGACGCAGCCACCTGTTAGACAAACCAAAGGTATTTCACTGCGAGAGATAACGAAACAATGGCACGAGACTCCTGCTTTAACTAGGCTATATAAAACATTATAATAACTTTGCTCCATAAACGGTCCTACCCGGTTGTTCTTGACCAGGTCAGCCCACATGCTGGTGCCGTCTCCTCCGCGCATCAACACGTGGTAAACAAAGAAATAAATCCCCGGTATCGAACACGTGAACTTCCCCGTGGATGGGTCGTAGTGATTTCCAAGATTCGTGACCACGTCGTCAAATTTCAGCACTTCGTAGCCTTCGTGTTGTTTCTTCAGAGCTGCGTAAAAGGCGATCTTGGGGACGGTGTTGTACGTGGCTGCGCTGATGCCCCCCGTGGGTCCGTTGTATCCTCCTGACCCGGCTAACCCAGGGGGTCCTGCCTCCCCTCTCTCCCCCGGGGGGCCAATAGGTCCGGGTGGGCCAATTTGGCCCCTCGGACCCATGCGACCAATGCGCCCTGGCTCTCCTGGCGGTCCTGGCGGACC
>NC_082389.1:14404055-14461555 GCF_031168955.1 Gadus macrocephalus
AAGGGAAACCAGCCTTCGAACAAGATGCATCACCTAATAAGGCTAACGTTTGAATCACCTATAATACCACTCCATCTCACTTCTCTGTTGTTCTCTGGTTTCCTATCTGATCCATCATGGATGTCTAGGAAAGGCCTAAATATGGACAATCATTGACGAGACAAACACTTTGCAGCAGCATAACGTGTGATTAACTTGCACTTGTGGTGTGAAAGAAATATGTATTTTGACTCCCAAATGTCACTGCAGACTTACAATAGTAATTTGTTGTTTGTCAGCACTTCTTACTAAGAATTTATTTCATGGCATATGTGCATCTGTTACGCAGCCCGATAGGCTTTACTTTGTATTTTTATATGGATGCCAATTCATTGGATGTTTGCACAAAAAACGTTTGATTAGCCACAACAGAGTCACGGCAATTCACAGATAGTCTGTACATAATGAAGGCCATTTGAGATATTGTGTAGGCCTACCTCTTTCCTTCTCTCACAAGGCATAGTTTCACCTGGTCCCATTATAGCCTCATTAGTACCTATGAAGCCCAAACATCGCATTCAAGCGTTTCATTGATTAAGTGGCGAAGGCTAGAGCAGTGCTTGAAATCTCAAAATAAATAAATAGAAAAGCAATAAGAAAAATATTCAGGAGCACAACCCATGATCAGCACTAAGTGTAGACTAAAGTCAAAGTTGCATTTCAATAGAACCACACCTAACCACATGGTTAGGTCCTCTTGTGCCAGATCTGCAATTACATAACGAAAAAATGCAAATCATGGTGTCTTACAACATTGAGGTAAGACGCAGGGCCGGCGATTGTCTGTAACCAGACATTGACTCTCCTCATAACTGTATGCTTCTGATATAACAATGGAAGGGTTGATTACAAATGCAAGGGATTCTCTTTCAAAGTGACTGCACATGACGTAGGGCTGTGCACCATAATGACAGTGTTCCTACCTGAGTGGTAGTCAGTAGACACATGTCGGGAGATGGATAATTGCAACACCCTGATCAAAAGGGTTTCAGTCAAAGAAAACATACCTGGCGGGAAACAGTGTTGACGCACATAATTACAGCCAGAGACCAGAATGACCAAAATTCGTGTGTTTCAAGTGAAAGAGGAAACCAAAACCATAATGTAACTTGATTATTGGTTTGACCTTGAACATAAAGATAAGATAAATCATTGGCTTATGATGCTGTGCTTTGTTATATGAGCAGTACTTAATATTGAACATTGTCTTGGTTTGTCTGATATTGCACTAAGAGAGGCACATTAAGAAAGGCCTATTGGCATTCATCTGCAGTCTGCTCTGAGTCGATCATGACAGTGATAACATTCTTGCATTTCTGCATGAAATGTCAGCCAGAATGTGGACATCTGTCATCACCATTCAATGGCCAAACACATGACGCGTAACACATGAGTGCACGCAAATAACAGTTTTTTGAAGTAATTGCAAGAAATTTGGTGGGGAAGAAGGACACTCAGGGGAAGCTTATACTTGGCAAACACATTTATATGTCTACTATATATCGACTTATCTTTTCATCTCGGCCATGTCTCTCTGTATTACGCACACACACACACACACACACACACACACACACACACACACACACACACACACACACACACACACACACACACACACACACACACACACACACACACACACACACACACACACACACACACACACACTTAAATGTGGTTCCCACCATGGTGAATGCATGCCAGAAATCACAATACACAAGATTGATACAAGAGCCTGAATAGGAGCTCCAGAGACATTTAACATGCTGCCAGGCATCACCCTGTGCTAGAGAATCCTGATACTGTGGACCCCTGGCTGATGATCCTTCCACATCCGTTTTACGGTCCGTTAATGCAATTGCTGTCAGATAAATCAGGTTCCAACCAGTGGGATGCACCTGAGCTCTGGAACCAATTTCTACAGAAACATTACAATTTTTCTCAGTCGCTTTGGTACATTTCTCGAATCATCCTCAACATTTGCAAAACTGTAAGTGCATTCCTCAAAACAATTCGTACAAATAGCAAAACACCATGGATTACCTGCAAAAGACAAAAAAGAAAATCCTTAGTTCATCTCTCAAAAGTAAATATCTGTTTCAAAGAACATGTCAATGCCGTCAGAATGACAAGTCCTTGGGTCATTGTCTACGGATAAGACAGTCAAATTGCTTAGTCATGTTGTCAACATAAAGGGTGCTCCGGAGGGGTGTTCTGATGTAAACTATGGCTAAAGTTTTGAAGACAATTATTGTAAATTGTTACGGGTACACCTGAGTGTATGCGTCACATTTACGCTTTTGCTGTTTGTACTGTAATTTGTTGACAGACCATGTCATTGTGATACAGAAAGGAAAAGATAGCACTGCATAGCACAAAGAAAAAAGGTTAGGACAATCTCCTTAGGCTAAACTGTAAATGCAGTGCTGTAGGAATTACAGTGCAGTCTTCCTACACCTCCTGACGTTCATTTCGGTTGGGCGACAAATTCTCATCCACATTACAAAAGTATCCTCATGAGATGCACCTTTGAGCTAATTCAGTAAACTGGTTGATCGTTGGTTGATCTAACGCTATCGAGAAAGTCATGATTCACCTGGGAGCAATTTACCAATTCATGACAGATTTAGAAAAAATATTCTAATGGAAATGTATAGAAATATGCTTGACATATTATGACCACTTGTTCAACCATTTTGCATGTCAAGACTTACGCAATTAACTAATATCTAAATGTTGTGGGGGTGAGACTTTTCAATAGAGACCCATTACAATATATTTTTATCAACATGACATAAGCAATTGTTAATGAGGGAAAGGGCAGAGAATTGTACATAATCACTTGCATGGATGCAACTTTGCAAAGAAACGAGAAACAGCTTTTTTGATGTGAACAAGTGACACAATGATTTGAAGATTGAACAGGTAGTTTAGAGAATTTCAATTCGGATCTGAGAGTTGTACCAGGAAAACTGAGACTCTTGACCAAATCTAACCCAGAAAACCCTTTAATAATACTCCTGGTTTCATTTCAGACATATATAGACACATATTTATATTTACCGTCCTTATCGCTTCGATGTTTTGAAAGACACTTTAAGGGCGTATTCATACCTGCCTTGTTTGGTTCGAAGACCAAACCAAAAAAATCGCTGGTGCGGACCTTTTGGGCTGGTGTGAATGCAAACCATCGAACTCGGGTGCGGACCTAACAGCCGGTCCGAGACCCAGCCGGAGAGGTGGTCTCGGTTCGCTTCCAAACGAACCCTGGTGCGGTTCGCTTGAGATGTGATTGCGACCGCGCTCGGTCGACCCAGTTCTAAAAATAATATGCCTTTTTGGACGCAACAGACTCCCATTGCTGCTTGTTTATTCATTTATATTGTTTGATTTGTGCGGTTAATTCAAAGATCAACGTCACGTCATAAGAGCGGCATCACGTTATCAGACCCGTTCAAAATGAGTCGTGGCTCAACATGGAGCGAAGAGGAGACGAAATGTATTTTGGATATTTGGGCAGACGCCAACATATAAAGTAGCCTATGTTGGAGAACAAAATTCCGATGCATTAAATACATTCAGTACAAGGATGGGTGAGAAGGCGTTCGAGCGGTCGGCGGATAGCATCATCATAGCATTAGTCTCGCAAAGCCAGACCAAACTACAGCAAGTAGAATGATCATAACATCGACGTTGAACTTGTGCCAAACGCCTCTGATGCTCCAAAAGTAGGCTACTGCAAATGTTTGTAACTCTATGTAACCAATCCCTGATAAGTAGCACAACGAGGGCAGCACGCTGAAACTCCATAGTTTGTTTACTTTTTTTTTAATGCGTTACCCCACCCCCTCCGTCTTGTCGAATGGTTTAACGATGCACACACGTACGTTGCTGACAGATTCTCGGACTGTTGCGAAAAACTGCAATAAAGGAACTGCAGAAAACCAAAAAATAAACTTTGGTTGCGTTTTAGTCCTTCGATCGAACTAAGCCTTCCCTGGTGTGAATACGTAAACGACATTGAGACAATCCATTGCGGCTATTAGGATTTATTCAGAATTAAGGCAGAGAAATAAAGACATCATCCATATCAAAACTTTACAAATGATTAGTTGTCATATAACAGAAACATTTCAGAGTTTAATCTACACATGACATTATTAAAACATTGTGCGCCTTCGAAAAACCTACTTGTTTTAAAGAAAAGTTAAAATCAGAACTGCAAAATCATCCAAATGCAGTGATTGGCAGAATGAAAAGGGAGGGGTCTTTGACATTCTTTTTTACTAGTCTATGTTCATTTGATTCAACTGATATCTCTCATTCCTGCGTCTATTATTTGGCATATATTCCATACATTTTCATTTCATATTTCAGGTTCATTTCATTATCCATAAGACAAGTTTTTTTGTAAACTTGTTATAAAAAGAAAGACACCGACCAGCGTATGTTTGTATGTGTGTATGCATGTGCCTATGTATGTACGTGTATATATTGTTTAAAGATAGCAAATGGCACACGTTAAGATGGTGTGCGTCATGACACTACTCTGCCGTCCTTTGTTTACTCCTGAACCGTCTCTCACCCAATTTGTAGCAGTAGTGTCTGCTGATACACCAGAGATAGAGAGAGACAGAGTTCGCTTCTCCGTTTGCACCATTTCCAAACGAACTACCGCACAGAAGGTGGGGGCTAAAGTACATCATCATGGAGACCACCAAAGCCACTTAGAGGGGAAGGCACTTTCTAAACGACTTATTTATTGAGTTTGTGGTGTTTATCGGTGCGCCAGCACTCCCCCTGATGTCCTGGCAGGAGGAGGAGGCTGCAGCTTTAGGAGTACTGGTTGGTGAACCTCTGGTGGAACTCCTTCACTTTAGTCAGCAGGACCTTCAGCTTGTCCATCGGCGGCAAGATGGTCATCCTGAACGGGGGATGAAAGAGAGGGGTCAAGGGGTCATTTATATCAACCCATCATGGATAGGCCTTTAAAAAGGGAGCGACAAAGCAACTGAAATGGAAGCAGTTTGATGAAGGATGAGTGAGGAGTAGTGGGATCACGTGTGAGTATGTGTGGTGAACCCATGGTCCTGCTACCTGAAGTGGTAGGTGCCGTCCTTCTGGCCGAAGCCGCTCCCGGGGACCAGGCAGATGCCGGTCTCCTCCAGCAGCCTCATGCAGTAGAACATGTCCGGGGCCTGGTCGTTCTCCTGCAGGAGGAACACCAAGAAAGTCATGAGACAACGGGTTCCTTATCACACATGGGCAATTTCAAATGTGGGTATGAAGAATGTGCGTGCGTGAGTGATTGGGTGAGAAAAGTACAGTAGATAATACAAATGTTAAAAACGTTACTTTTGTGAGAGCTCTAATAGGTGACCAAATAGGTAAAATTAGGTGACGGACATTAGAGTTTACGAAAAAACAAAAAAACGATGGAGCACTATGAAGTGACTGGGAGGGGGGGACTGACCGCTGCCTCCTCGATGGCTGCCTTTGAGAGGCTGATGCTGGGGAAGGAGTACATGGCTCCCTGCACAGGGTTACAGCTGATGCCAGGCACCGTGTTCAGGATCTCCTCCGTCAGTCGGGCCTTCTCTGCCAAGGCACTCAGCGTGGCAGAACGCTCCTGGAGGGAGGGAGGAAAAATAAAGAAAGAAAGATAAGAGAACGAAGGCGAGGGTCAAGAGATTAATAATTATCAACAACTTCCGTCCTCAGTGAACAACAAGTAGGGCAGAGTTGTAACAAGCACAGCAATGTGCTGAAAAGCTCAGAAAGCACTGGAACACACACAGTGAACTGAGAGCAGACGGAGACAAGATGGAGGTCTTGAAATGAACCACATTAATGCAGGAGGCAAAACAAACCCCCATCCCAAACCCAACGGCCTTCCGATGGTTTTGGGTTTCAAGACTTAGCAGGCCACCGGAGCGTGGTGGCGTATAGATTAACAGAAGCCTGTCTGCAGCAAATCAATAGCAATGAGACATGCAGAAAGGTCAGCCTTTAAAGAAGGCAGGGCTATTAGATCGACCAATTTAAGTTACTGGGAGGTTGTATAACCTTGAGGAGGTTTAGAGGCCCACGTTTCCCTGGCCTAAGCCCTCAGGAGGACTCAATGCTCTCCAAAACACAGTGGGAAAGGGAAGGGACGCTGAGGAGGGATGGCTTATCCCAGGGAGGGCCAATTTGCAGCCATAATACATATATACACACTAGGGCTGGGCAAGTTAACGCTTTAATTACGCGTTTACACATCATATTTGTACGCGATTAATACAAATTGACACATTAATGCACGTTTAATAGGCTAAAATGTAGCTTCTTCCCCCGACCCATCCAGGCGCTGAACGTTGCCAAGACCTGACCTCTCCGACAATCCCGCACGAGCACACGCACACAACATGTGGCAGTTACCAGGGAACTGTGCAATACCCTACTGTGAACCATCTATCTATCTATCTATCTATCTATCTATCTATCTATCTATCTATCTATCTATCTATCTATCTATCTATCTATCTATCTATCTAAGGACTTGTCCAATATTGGGTTATCATGTTTACAAGTCATTCAGCTGCACTTTAACTCAGTTTTTATGTGTAATTATGTTAGCTTTTCTGCCCATAAAATGTTTTTTAGCTTAGAAAGCAAAAGTAGCCTATAGCTTATTTATCAATGGTGTACAGAATAGGTTTAGTTGTTTTGATTGTTTTTTATCATAATGTATATTGTTTATACATGTTCCTTGTCCTCTCTTTTTTAAGCACCAGGGGGGAGCTCTCCCAAATTTTGCTGTACTCTTACATGTACTTTGACAGATAAAGATCATACATTCATTATTTCTCTTTTTTTTTTTTTTTTTGAATTTGAAAGGTTTTGCCCACAGAATGTCGACATTCATATCAGATTTTTTTTTATTCACTTCTTTACTTACAATTACACTTGCAGGAAGTGACAGCCTGTTTACAATTCCCAAATCTGTGGTGTTCTGTAAGTTTCATATTAAACCCTCACTGAGTGAGTCAATAAACTCTCTCAAGATCACTTGGTCTAGTTTTTGCTTATTAAGTACATTTGGTATGAATGATAATGTGTCTTATAATTTAACTTAAATTGGAGTGGATTTTAAATACATTTTTAAAAGTGCGATTAATCTCGAGCTAACGCACAAATACTATGCGATTAATCGCGATTAAAGCTTTTAATCATCTAATATAAACCAATAAAGTTTGACAAAAACATCCATCATGTATATCGACGTCTATAAGTCAACAGTTGATTAATAATAATCCCCGTGCAAACCTTGATGAAGTTGATGTAGGAGGGCTCCCCGGGCTGCGGGGGGTTGACCACCAGCCCCATGAGGGCCTGGCCGGGCACGGGGGGGCAGAGACGCACCGACACCAGCTTGTTGAGCTGGGCCTTCACCTCTGGGTCCATGTTGATGATCTCCATGTAGCCCCCACGGAAGCCACATCTGTAGACGACAAACAGGTCAGCTAGGGAAACGGGTCACGGGAAACTATTTGGGCAACGTTTTTAACCAGACTACGTACTGTTTGGTCATCCAGTGATTTTGATTGGTTTAATAAACCTGCTCATTAATGAGCAGGTTAGGGTTAGGGCGTCCGGTTCAAGGGTGCTTACAGGTTGACTGCAGACATAGGCGTTCAGACCTGGAACCTTTCGGCTGGGAGTCGACCCCAGCCTCTACACTTTCCCCCTCCGCCGCTAGATACAATCTCCTGAAACTCACTCTCCCATGTAGCACTTGGAGGTAGAGTGGAAAGAGACCAGTTCCACACTGTCCGAGTACTCTGGTCCCATCTCGAACAGAACCTTCTTGAAGGAGTGGAACTCGCAGCCCTCTGCGTACACGTTATCCTGATAGACCTGAGCCACAAAAACACGCACGCTGCGTTATAGTTCAGAGAGTGAAGGGAAGAAACGTAACAATACTCGTATACAAAAGGAGAAACAATCACAATAAATTATATATTGTTTTTACCTCATCTGCCATCAGTAGGAGGCGCTCTTTAGCAGCAAAGCGGATCACATCCTCGATGCAATCTCTGCTCTGAACCTGGCCTGTGGGAGGAGGGGTGGTGTTTGAGTGTTGAGTTTGGCAGTGCCATCCTTTGCTGCCCTCTAGTGGAACATTAGGTATTAAAACATTGCCACCGTGGCAAAAAGGTTACTGATTAAGAACATGCAAGAATGAGGCCCAAGTGAAGGAGTTCAAGTACTTCGGGGTCTGTTTCGCGAGTGAGGGTACTATGGAACGTGAGATTGGCCGGAGAATCGGAGCAGCGGGGGCGGTATTGCGTTCGCTTTACCGCACCGTTGTAACGAAAAGAGAGCTGAGCCGCAAGGCAAAGCTCTCGATCTACCGGTCGATCTTCGTTCCTATCCTCACCTATGGTCATGAGGGCTGGGTGATGACCGAAAGGACGAGATCGCGGGTACAAGCGGCCGAGATGAGTTTTCTCAGAAGGGTGGTTGGCGTCTCCCTTAGGGATAGGGTGAGAAGCTCAGCCATCCGTGAGGAACTCGGATTAGAGCCGCTGCTCCTTTACTTAGAAAGGTAAAGGAGTCTAAGTAAGGTGGTTCGGGCATCTGGTAAGGATGCCCACTGGGCGCCTTCCTTGGGAGGTGTTTCAGGCACGTCCAGTGGGGAGGAGACCTCGGGGAAGACCCAGGACTAGGTGGAGAGATTATATCTCAACACTGGCCTGGGAACGCCTCGGGATCCCCCCGTCAGAGTTGGTCAATGTGGCCCGGGAAAGGGAAGTCTGGGGCCCCCTGCTTGAGCTGCTCCCCCACCCGACCCCGGATAAGCGGAAGAAAATGAGATGAGATGAGAAGAATGAGGGTTTTCAGTCCAATGGCTTGGCATAGCTACAGCCAAGGACCATTAAACAAAAAGCAGAACCATTTATATTGCTGCCATTGACATTTTTTTATGTTCCTTAAATGTTGGTCTCCCCTTCCCTGTCCAGTCCCGTGACCTTTCAGACCGTGACTATGACATGAACGTTCATCAGCACTTTTTCTTTGTACATTAACTGATTGAATTTTGTACAATCCTCACATTTGTCGAGGATCTTATACGATTCACACGTATAAGATGTCCACACCGCGGGTTGCCGCGGTGTGGACATTTTCACACTGAGTAATACGCTCGTGTCAACACCGGTATTACCGGTATAAACGGTATTAACTTCGAAACCATAGGTCAATCGCCATCTTCTCCGTCAACTCTCCTCTCACACTCGGTGACAGCGGCTGGCAGCGCGCCAATTCTCGGCGTCTTATAACCTTCTATATATAAGAGTATAATATAATTTTATATATCATAATATCATGGCCAAAAGCACTGTGCGCCTCCGGATGGCCGTAGCGCGGGGAGCTCACGTAGGGATTGGGCTTTGTTTACTGCCGTTGCTATGGTTACCGGTCTTGTAAGGAAGCGCGTCAATTCTCGTCAAGTGTTGCCGGTGTGCAACACAGAGTAATCGGTGTTGGCCTCAACACCGGTAACACCGGTAATACCGTATACCGCGGCAACCCTAATTCACACACGCCCACGCTCACTCTAGACGCCCGCCCGCCGTGTCCTTCCTACCGGTGGGGTTCCCGGGGTTGATGATGCAGAGGGCGCGGGGGTTGCAGTGGCGGCGGGCCTCCTTCAGGGAGCGCTTCAGCTCGCTGAGGTCCATGCTCCAGCACTTGTCCTCGTTGAGGTAGTAGTTGATCTGCACGGCGCCCAGCTCGGCCAGCGCCGCCGAGTACAGCGGGTACTGGGGGATGGAGATCATCACGCCCGTGCGCCCCTCGTCCTCGCCGCACACCAGCAGCTTCAGCATGGTCTGCAGGGCATAGGAGGACACGTCCAGACGGTTCCCATGGCAACAGAGCTCGGGGCCACGCAGTGTGGCGCAGTTATCCCTGCGATGTCGTCAAATGCAAATATATATATATCTATCGCATTATAGAGGGAAATGGTTCGGTTTCTATTTGTTTATTGAAATGAAGACAATGTTTGCGTTTTCTAAGGTCCTGAGGGTTATAGCACGATGGAGATTAATCCTGCCAGATCTCCCTAGTTACACAGCTAATGGGGTTTTCACAAAGTTTAAGCACTGAACCCAAAAGCTGACGTGGAACTGGGTCCACAACGTATGCAGGCGGTGTGACCGTCCACTCTGCACTTTTAGAGCTAACGGAACATGAAGACCACTGCGCACCATGATGCCATCGCTGGCGCCCGTGGTGAGGTAGACGTTCTCGGGGTTGCAGGGGATGCCGCCGTCCCGCCGCTCGATGTAGCGGGCCACGTCCTGCAACACGCAGTCGATGCCCTGGCTGGCACTGTAGGCGCCTGGGGGAGAGGGCAAAGGTCATGGAGAGACCCAAGGCAACAATAGAGACCGGTGGGAGACAGAGAGAGGGAGAAGGGAGGGGGAGAGAATGTGTGAGTGAGTGAGTGGAAAGAAAGACGGCAAGACAGAGAGAGCTGATTATGTATTGACAGTCTGACAAGTACAAACGCTGAGATGAGATACTTCCCCCCCCCCCCCCCCACCTCGAGTTCCCACGTGACCTGCGGCCCAGTGAAGGACGCCACTCACCAAGACTGCTACCTCCGCAGGACTGCAGAATGCGGCGGGCTCTATGTTTAGCATCCTCTGGGAAGGAGCTGTCGTTCAACAGCTCTGGATAAGAGCACATGGCCAGCACCTGAGGACCATCGGGAGAAAGTCACAGAGGGACAGAGAGAGAGAGAGAGAGCCAAGAGGCAGAGAGACAGACACAGAGACAGTTGAAACATTTTAAACAGCAGCTGGATGGAAATTCAATCATTCAAATATGCGGTGCCATGTGTGGGAGATGGGGCATGGGAGAGGTTCGGTGCAGACTGCGTACCTGTCGGAAGAAGGTGATTGGCTGCTGACCCATGGCGTGTGCGTCCCCGATGTTGGCCTTGATGACCTCAGCGAAAGGCTTCTTCACTCCCTGCAGGCAGAAGAAAATAACAATGTCAAATGATGATATAGACTGCAAAGAAGAGGTTGGCTGGGTAATGCATGGAACTGCCGAAGAGCCAGTGCACCCACATTTTCAGCTGGAATTTGAACACTGATATTTAAAAATATATTGTTTTGGGCTGAGAGTTTTAGGGAGGAGGGGGGGGGACCTGTGATCCCCATGGTTACGGCCAACAGCAACTTTATGATACTTTTTTTAGTACTTGAAATGCGGCAAACACTGTAGCGATATAATAGTTGTCGAGGAATCCTAACCCTCACTCGGACGTGGACATTACACATCGCTGCTCAGATGGAGCTTCACCATCCACACACACCGTGGCGTTGTACAATAAGGGTCGAAAAGCTCAAATTTCTCACGGACAGCGCAGTACACCGCTGCCCAGGCAGAGCTCAACACGTCTACACAGACGGCCCCTTGGTCGTGACAGGTGAGCGCCTTGGAAAAGGCCCTCAGACGTCACGACAAGATCACCACCTGTGTTCGCAGCAGTTCTCTCCTAATTGGGGCCTTATTTGTCTTCTTAATTTTAGGGAACTGAGCTAATGGGCGAGCAGAGGACAGTATCTCATAGCAGGTCGACAAAGCAAAGTTGCTGCTTGCAAAACTAAGATCTGCTGTGTCAGCAACACACAAGCACACACACGCACGCACACAAGAGAAGAACATTGTCACACTCCCATTAAAAGACACACACACACACACACACACACACACACACACACACACACACACACACACACACACACACACACACACACACACACACACACACACACACACACACACACACACACACACACACACACACACACACACACACACCATGAGCTAAAGGAACCAATGAACCGTATTGGGGGGGCTACTAAGCTTCACACAGATCATGTAGGGTTAGGAATGTCAAACTAAATGTTGGGGGTGTTTATTTGGATGTGCCAAGTTTAACAATTTGGTTTATCAACCACCACAATAGAGAATTTATAAAGAGGCGATTACATTTAGAAAACCATTTCAAATATCAGTGCATATCGGCAAACATCGACACCGATATATCTGTGATAAGCCAATATCGACCGATAGAATCGGCCAACAGATACATCGCTTGGGCTCTAATCATCATTATAACATATCAGAAATAGCACTATTGCCCAGTTTCTCATGTTTGAAAGGTCATTGTGGGTTTAACAGGAACAAACTGCTGACTCGTTGAACTGCATGGAGGCTTGAGTAGCACAAATCTAAAAGATCATAATTGTGCAGAAAGCTGTGAAGGGAAGGTCTGTTCAACTCTAGAGATCTGATTGACTTCATTGTTTGCTCCATTGCTGTTATCAAAAGAAAACAAGCGGAAGGAACTGAGCTAATGGCCGAGCAGAGGACAATGTCTCTTAGCAAGTCAACCAAGCAAAAGTTGCTGCTTCCAAAACTAAACTCTGCTGTGTCAGCAGCAACACACACACACACACACACACACACACACACACACACACACACACACACACACACACACACACACACACACACACACACACACACACACACACACACACACACACACACACACACACACACACACACACACACACACACACACACACATCTGGTCTACATTTTTCCCAGAGATTTGTTTTTCAGAACCATGCATGCTTGATCTAATTTTCAGCAGAGGGAATGTTATGGATGAATTAAATTAAATGTATCCGATATTGCATCATTAAGAAGTTATCTCAAATATGGAATAACATAATACAATAAATTATGTTTACCATTGAGTGACCTGTATATTGTTCCAGCTGATTCTGACAATCAGCTGGAGAAATATACAGGTCCTTCAAATCAGTCCAAACAACCTTTGTGTCCCTAATGTGTGCACATCAAGACCAGGAGGCCGATTGGGTGTCCTTATCTTACAGATACAGCCCAAGATGCACAGAAAAATGCTCCTATCCTCTAAACCTTAGACTCGTCTTGGGTCAGTCTGACTCTGAGCCAAGGAACATAAAATGGGCGTCACAGCAAACTGAGATTGAGAAAACAACATGACCCCTGGTACACAGTAACACACCCTCACGCACCCACACACACACAACCAGGTGTCTGTCTGGAACCCAAGAGTGCCACACGCTATTCGTCCCAGAGGCACGCAGCTGAAATCCCCCCCCCGGTGTTTGTCCTGCCAGGGTCAACCGCTAAAGCCGTTCCAGTCCAAATATTTCGTATCGAAAAGAACACAACCTTCATTTGGCCTCTCCCTCATTGGCTGCACAAGGGAGGCGTCTCTTTGGCTAAGCCAATGGAAGGGCCGGACCGATGCACACTCCTCAGTCCATGGTTCAACATTCACAATCAAGAGCCCAGGATCATTTAGAACCAAAACATCCCCCCAGTTGGTGGAACAACAGCCACCTCCCCCCACAGAGGCTGGATGGTTCCCTATGTTGTCTTTAAATGATGGGAGCAAACATTCAGCAAAGACCAAGCAAAGCACACAGAATAACCAACCACCCCCAAAAGGGGCTGAAGATAGGCTCTTATTGTAAACTAGTGTCAAACTATTTAACGAGGCTCACAATAAATTAAAACTATGAGGGACAATTATTTTACTGTTGTACTTTATATTGCTGTGTGTCATTTCTGATTGCCATCGTTACGTTACGGTTCTCTCCGGACTCGTAGGGTGTCACAGATTTTGTTCCCATAACAATGAACCCAATTTAAAGCTGAAGGCAATTCGCTCCTATAGTTCTACCTAGTGACAAATTTGACAATACTAATTATGTGTTTTTTGCTTTCAGCTCAGTACATCCACAGCAATGTTTATGGTTTCTTTTAAACTGCACATCAAAGTGAAATCGCCAACAACAATAAACTTTGAGTGAAAGGATTAGGAAGGAATAATGATTTGGGCTGGCAGGGTTCAAAGTCTCCTCATAAGATGATTTATTCGCAAAACAAAAGAATCACTGTTAAGGTTAACAGGAATCTACTGTGAGGACAACTATGCAATCTCACTCACACACTGAGTGAGTGAGATTGGGTGTCAGGAAAATCCTCAATGATAAAAAATAAAACGTCATGACCCACTTTCCAGACACCCTGCACCTATCCCAGGGTTTTTCCTTCATGCATCCAGCTGCTGCCACTGGATTACTACCGCCACGCAAATAATGATGTCTATAATCAATATTTGTTATGTATACACTGTATTTATATCATAAGATGTGGATGCCCCCTAGTGCAACCAAACAATTAGTAGTAGAATTCGTAATATCATTGGAGAAATATCGAGGGAAAATACTGACAACTGACAAATAGTGTTGGTTGCACACATCAACACAGTGCAGGCGTGCATCAACATAGTGCACCTCATACCCACCCCAGCACAGCTGCTTGAAATAAAATCGTAGATGGGAACACTATGCGTGTGTGGGCCGGTCTGAGGATCAACCATCTTCTCCTTAATGCAACTTTCATAGTGTTAAAGTGGTCATCTCGGAGAGCTCGGTTTCATTCTCTTTGGGGGCTCCAGTGGCGGACAAACTTCTGCCACTTGAGCCACCAGTCAGTTGATGAGCGAGCCTGATGCGGTGGCTCCGCCGTACCCAGAATCTTGGGCCTTCCAACTGCCGCTGGGCGAGGGCAAAGGCATCGCTAGCTGTGCACTACTTGTTATTTGAGGGCAAGGCAGGAATGTCCAACACCCAGTTGGTAACAATTATAACACTGCAAATGCACAGGCTTTCATCACTGGGCCATAGGCTCAATCAGCATTGTTTTAACTTGTTTGGCGATGGTGACTTAAGTGTATTCAAATGAAAATCTTTGGTTATCTTCAAGATTTCAACTTGAAATAAATCAATCATCAGTTTTGCTGTGATTTATTTGGAGATTAATAAAATATTCTGGGAGCTCTGTACATAGGGACAATTCTTTTCAGGTAGTGATACAGTGACAGAAGCAAAGGACGCAAAATGTTCTATAGTTAAAGCACTGGCATTACATTTGTACAGGGTGACACGAGTACAGAGTGTTTGAAACTGGGTAGACACTGAATATAGAGGCCTCTGGGCACCATTTATCCTATGCTGGTGGCTTGATAGGAGAGCCCACTGGCTAAGGATGAGCTGGCTCTCAATTAACAGCATTGAAGGACCGCAAAGGTCTTAAATAGGCCATCTTCTCACAGAAAACCTGCTATAAATGTCTCTTCTCTGAGACACAAGATTCATCTCTCACCAAGGGAGGCTAATAGCCCCAACCACACTTAACACACCTGACTGCACTCTGTACAGCTTTGGTTTCCTTGACAACATGAATTGCTGAAAGAAGAACAGGCTATTGCTTTCAACTATTCGTTATTCAAACCAATGTGTTGGCATGAATGATGCGCCTTAGTACACACATTAGTGTTTTTGTAGAGTATGTAGTAAGGGGTATAATTTATGCGGCCAACCAGTCTGAGAGGATAAGAGTATGTCCTTGTCCTGGCGTCCAATGTTTTTCTCAAAAAGTAGCTCCATCACAGATGGCAATAATGGAATGAACACGATTTTATCAGAATGTAGTAAATAGTAATCGCTTTTAAAAGCAGATGTTTTGAGGACTCTGCAAATATTGGAGATGGACAACGTTCCTCCGATACTTGTAAACCACACCGCGAGTTCCAACGATGAGGTGGTGAAGATAACGGTGACCACTCGAGGAGAGAAAGGAGTAAAAAGATAGAAATAAAGAAATAGCTCAGGGTCTAGGTGAGCCCGGCCAATTATCTCAGTAGATCTCCCTGGATTCTGTAGTGTGCCTGGCTAATTATAGGCCTTCTGCTAATTAAATAACAAGGGACTTAGGGGGGAGGGAGGGGTGGATTTGTAAATACTCGGGAAAGGGACTAATCCTAATGGTGATTGGAAGCAAATGGTCATGGATCGGGAATAAAGTCGACAATTCGGCACGGTACAGATGCTGCAAGATTGCAAATATGATTTAAAAGTATATGTTTGCCCAAATACCTTCACTCCACTCCACATGCAAATGACCTGACGAGGTACATCCATACACATGCAACTCAGACTTATAGTCTCTTAGGCACAAGAATATGTAATAAATGAATACGTTTTCAATGTCCTCAATGTCCAACGTATGGATAACAACTTCTAAAACGCTATCTCTGCATTATTTGTTGGTGCCCAGATACCTCTGTTAACGTCAGTGCACCATGCAGTAACGTCACATGCACCGTAAGCACCAAGTACAACGACTGATTGGATCCGTTATTCGTTATGAAAGAATACAAGTCACAAAGCTGTTAGCAATCACTATCTGTGTCAAATTATACCGAATAGCTCAAAAGATGTAAACAAAGACTAGGCCTGCAGTGGGGGGGGGGGGGGGGGAGAGAGAGAGAGAGAGAGAGAAACCCACCTCCCGAAGCTCCTTCTCGATCTGCACGGCGCGCTGCACGATGGGTCCCCGCACGGCGTACTCCACCTTCTTCACCGTGGGATTCATGGTGTCGATTGTCAACACCTTGCCCCAGGGTCCGTTCTCGGACATTTTCTCCTTGGCGTATCCAAGCCGCGAGGCACTGAGTCCAGAGTGGGCTCTGCTCGGGGCAGTGAAGCGGTGCAGCGGGGACGATGAATGAACAGCCGGGGTGCTCGGGTGTGCGGCGGGGTGCTGCTGCTGCTGCTGCTGTACGCCGCCGCAAAGGAACGCCGTGTCGTTCCGTCCACCTGTGAGAAGACGGACGTTCCTAGACGGTATTCTTTGTATCCAAGTGGCTGCCATGTTATTCTTAAGGGTTCACGATATATTCAAATATCCTTTGTGTTCTGCAACCACCGTCCCAACTCTAGCCAAACTCTCCAACGCTATGAAAGTGCCACAACCGCACTTGTGAACTGACCACGGCGAGCCTGGACCTTTGAACCTGGCACCGGCCGGCGGGAGGCGTTTCTTCAAACTGGTTAGCGTTACGCTACGGTTTATATCTTACCAAGTACTGAATTTAACAACAACGATCCGAACAAAGGACTTCAGCACTAACGGCAACATCTCTAAACGTCTCTCGAGTTGAATAACCGCCTCCTTGTGTGTACGTTGTCCTCCCCTCCCCTCATGCCGTTTCTCTGCTCACACTCACACCGTTATGTTGCCAATCTGAGCCGAGTCTCCGGTTACCGAGGCGACGGAAGGGATAAGAGGGGCTATGTAAGAGCACTGGACCAACCAGGCTCGACCGCTCAACCATCTTTTGAATTACACTACACGTGGGGGGAGGATTTGGAAAGGATTCTACTATGCCAATAACAAATCGAAACAATAGCCTGCATTTTATCTACATTTTGAGAATGTTTTTTCTTTCCTCTTATAGTTTTTAATGTTATATCTGTGAGGAACTGTCTGTCTAGTCTTCATATGCATTTGAGATATAATTCTAACTGGAGAGTTACACAATATCACAGGAAGTTGAACCACTGGAAACCAGAAGTAGATACCAGCCAGTTGTCTCTGCAAGGCTGAAGCCCATGCTTTGCATTCTGTTTTGAGTTTGGATGGCATATTGTAGACTATTATAGGGCAAATGTCAGGTGGAGGAACAAGGTCAGCTCTCTGTATAGCTGCTGTCAATCCAGCCATTCTGTCAGTCAGGAGTTACTTAAAAGTTTAAAAATACTTTCCCCCACACACATTTAACATCCACACACAAGGGACAGGGTTCTATCATGGGTTGGCAACAGCTTAGACCATCGAGGCCAGGACAAACCTTGATTAAATGTGAGGGCTTGAACACCCTGTGCTTTGGCAAGATATCACTTATCTACCAACGCTCATGAACACAAATAACAGTGCCACTATCATTTTACCACATTTGAACATCCAACCACATCCACTTAAATATTATTATTCACAGTAATCCAATTAAACATATATTCTTCAGTGGGCTATAGCATAATAGAGCATCACATTAGTCACTGTGATTTGATTTGGGTCATTTTCATCTCATTCCATTTAATAATCTGATCTGTTTGAATATACATTGATATCCAGACACAAACAACACATAATTGTTAATGCAATCAATCAATTGGCAAGAATACACAGAATAATCAATGCCAGTATTAGACAATCATTAGATATTTCTAATGAAGCAATCATAGGGTTGAAGGCAACATGAACAGGGACAGAAACTACAGGATAGATAAAAAGTAAGAACGGCCAGACATTGCCCTCGGGTTATAGTTCTCAGTTGGTCTCAAGTCTCTCACAGTGAATAATTCAAACATAGGTTCAATCACAAAGCTAAGCTTACACTGTCACAGAGTAAGCTAACTGATAGCAACTATTGCAAATAGCCCTTCCTGCTAAGTCACATCACAAGTTACCTCCCTTTGGTGTGGCAACTGAATTTGAGACACTGTTGATCCTGTACTGATCCCCAGTATGTAGTGACACAGCATAACTCCCAATAAACCAAATTCATATTTCAAATAAATACTATGGACTGGTGAGTCCCCTTTTAAAAAACAGTAGATAGCCAGAAGCAAAGCCTGTACCTGAAACACATTGAACATGTTCAGTAAGAAATGTTTCTTTAAAACCCAGTGTCTGCTGTGACAGCCAAGAGGGTCTGCGTGGCAACGTTCCTCAGGGCGAAGGTGGGCACCGAGAGCGGGGTGAGCAGGAACAGCTGATGCTGCTGGGTCTGCAGGCCGTAGCACTTGCACTCCTCTGTGACCAGATAGCACTGCATGGGCTGGTGGGGAAATCCAGCCACAAAGTCCCCAGAAGCGCTGCTTCTCCTGTGGGCCTTGTCCTCTGCCGGAGCGCCGGGAACTGGCGCCTCCTCCTGGCTGAAGTAGCGCGTGGCAGCAAAGATGTAGAAGAGCCTGAGCAGCTCCCAGCAGCGGGCTTTGGAGGGCAGGGTGGGGCTGCGGTCGGCACTGGCCCGCACACAGGAGACGGAGCGCCGGGCCTCCCGGTTCAGGACCAGCAGGGCCAGCACGTCGGGGACGCTGAGGGACACGGTGCTGGGCAGGCAGCGCTCTCCGACGGCCAGGCAATCCCTCAGCGTCTCCACCAACGGGGACCAGAACTGCCTCACCAGGTCGCACTGGGCCTTTTGCAGGGACGGGGTGGGGCCGCACAGCACGCACACGTCGGCCCCTGGGAGCAGCTGGAAGCGGAGGAGCCGGTGGGCCACCGTGGGGCTGCCCTGGGGAAGGAACACCGGGTAGTCGCATGAGGCCGAGCCAGAGGAAGAGAGCATGCGCATCAGAGCGGAGAGCAGGATCACTTCCTGCGGTGCCAGGCGCCACCAGTTCTCCGTAGCCGCCGCCACGCGGCCGTGGACCACCAGGCAGCCAAACTCACTGTCCACAGACTGGGTGAAGCCGTTCACCGCCTCCTGGACCAGCGCGGGGTTGGGGGGCAGGAGGCAGTCGGCGCAGTGCGTCAGGTTTCCCATGATGCCCTGGTGCCTGTCCTCCAGCAGCTGGTCGATGAGGCCGAAGCAGGAGCGGAGGTCCTTCTTCAGCCGCTCCACATTCCTCGTGTTGGTAAGCTCGTCCCTTCCCAGCACCAGCACCATGCAGTTCCACACGTTCTCCAGCAGCCGCTCCAAGAACAGCTCTTCCCCTTTGACATGGCCTTGAATGACCCCCGTTGACCGTTGTCCCCCGTTGACAGCAATGAGCATGACGCTATTGTGGAAGACGCGCCATACAACTCTACCGCCACAGTCAGTCTGACAGCTGGACAACACAACGCCCTGGCCATCTCCAAACATGTGGACTCCGTTCAGGGAGCCGATGACGGAGAAGGGGAGCTGTTTTGAGGCCCCCCTGGTGAACAGAGGAACGCCACTGTTTGCAGTTAGGCAGAGGATCTGCGTTGAGCCATCCTGCAGCATCATCTCTCATGGGACACTTGTTACTGTTGGAATTATAGATATGATACATTAAGATATATTAGGTGCATAAAGTAAAAGTCTAGGAAGAATAGGTTGTTGCAGGAACAAAGATAGGTTAGATTTAAAAACTCTGATTTACCTGAATAAGGCTCATCTAATTCTAGACCTGACAAAGGACTCATCTGATCTGTAGAAAAGGCATCGTTGTACTATCTTGGTACATTATGAGACAGGAAAGAGTGTCCAATATTAATATTAGTTAGTACATTATGGTTTGGATGAGTTGAGATGGACTAGTAACTGGAACTCCAAGCGGCTCGTGTTTCCACAGCAACTCATGTCACACCGGTCACATGACACCGTTTATTTTTCTATCTTAAAATCCTCCATGGCTAAAGCAGTTTCATCCATAGATACCAACATGTCACTCTATTGAAATATAAATACTGAAATACATGCCTGAGCTCAGTATGAAGTTAGAGTAACTAAAATAATTGTGTCTTTGGAATTCCTTTTTCTTGACTTCCGCATTTTGAGTCTCGCGATACTACCGGATTTAACCACCCCCCGTCTTCATTTAATTGCTACCCCATTGGCTCACAAAACTGGGAGGTCATGCTCAACCCCCATTGGCCAACTAAGGGGCCTAAGGAGGTGGAGCTGTAGTTGGACCCTTCTCAATATTTGACGCAGGGGGCGCTACTGAGAACATTGATCATTCAACAGCATTGAATTGAGACCTAATTACAATGTCGATACATAATTAATAACTATCAAAGCGTGCGGTACTTTAAAATTTACTGAGGCAAAAAAACATAAAAATTATAAATACAAGTGACCCATAAATAATTTGTGGGAATTTTGGCCAGAAATTATGCCAGAAATAATGATTATATAACACTATTTATCATGAGAAATGTAATAATGTTTAATTGTAAAAATATAAATGATAAGACACACAATGCAGCTTACTTGAGAGAGTAGTAAAGAATGTATTTTAATCCTTAAATACAAAAAAGTCAAGAACATTGATGGCTAAAATAGAACGTTAGAAAAGGCACAATAATTTAATTGAAAAAAAAAAATCACACTGTGCCATGAAAAATAAAACCGTCTTTCTTCTCCTCGGGTTGAAAATAGATGGCAATTTTGACACGATTTCATCTTTATCGACACAAAAGAGATCACGTGGCAGTATTATAATGGCTTGACATGAAGAGCAGTGTTGAGGTCAACTTTTCCCTGTAGCACTTAACAGAAGGCCTGTGGAACAAATACAAAATATATTTCGGTAAGACATAACCTATTTCGTTTTGCTAGGACATACTTATTTATGAATGCCATCATTGTCAGTTATCCAACCTCTCCACAAAGAAGCAATTCAAAGATTATCTCTCCCCCCATCCCAGTAAAATGGTGTTCATTGTTTTTATGAGTGTTCTTACATTTTTATTAGATATCTAAATGGAATGGGAAAAACAATCTTAGAATTTCTATGCAAAGTTTACAATTTGCCAATTAAATTGATTAACAAGCAAGAAAATAAAAATGTGTAGACGTTGTTGACTATAAGAAGACTTAATACGTACCGATGAATGCAGTGGTCTCACAAAAAGGAACAGACTTTCTGTGGTCTGAAAGGATTAGTGCTGGACGACACTCCGGTCAGGAGAGGGTCCTGCATGGCATTCTGCATGCAAAATTGTTGGAGGTCTGCAGCAGCTTGGGACACCTGTAAACGAGAGAACGAAAGTGACACATCAACATAAGTACATTATATGAACACTGATGTAAAATAAACACGGGCACACTTTTCAGTAGATAACAATTTCGATCGTTTCGGTTGATTCATCATTTCGGTGGGTGCAAACAGGGGGCGCCTTAGGGCGCTTCACAAGGACTGTACATAAATACTGCATTACACCGATCTATGATGTCAATCACGCCACAATGTATCGAGACATTGTTAACGCGACACTCTTTAAAATAGGTTTTCATCGTGCTGACACCCAGAGTCCACAGGATATCAACAGTCTCCCTTCGAGTCCCACGCCCTTCTTTTCCCGAGCAGCGTTAGCTGCTAACGCCGTCGCCCACCTACGTTAGCCCAGTTAGCGGATCGTTTCCAGGTGTATCAGTTATTTAAGATCATTCAATAAATACCTTCACTCTGTTAATGCTCGCCTCAAAGCGTAGCTGCTGCACAATTTTCTTCATGGCGACGAGATTTGAAGAACTGGACATGGTGACTGGTAAATATAATGCTGTGCGGTGCGATAGTTCTCTAGCTAAAGAGATACAAGTCTGGGGGACAAAAGCAAAAGATGATGACATCCGGATTCCGGTTATTTCTTTGGGTGCAGTTCTTTGAACAATTCACTAGGGGGCAAATACATGGAAGACAACAAGTATGTGAAACAATTGGATAATAAAAAAAAACTTTTATTGCACACGTTGCTTATCATTTAGATAAGCAATATTTCTCTGTGAGTTTCACTAAAACACTTTTCAATCAAAGTCTTTTGAAGTACAACAAAATCCCAAGGTGGGTAAACGGAGTGTTCTTAACTTAATCAGACAAGTGCTTGGCTGATACCCAAATAGAGTTTGAAAAAGATAAAAAGCAAACGTATAATTAAAGTGCTCTCCTTTGTGATCAAGCTTGGTGAAGATCCATGGTTGAAAAAAATAACGAGTCAGTGGCATCCTGAGGCAGTGTTGATGGCGCATAAAATGTAGTCTGCCAAGCCATTTGCTAATTCTACTCCATAAATACAGTGTCCTCAAATGGGGCTGTCGCCGTCTTTGTCCAGAGAGAGGATACAAGGGTCTCTACATCGGACACTGCGCTTTGATTTCCCAAAAGGGTTCTCTGCCCGAATGGGGCTGCTGGGCTCTTGCCAGCTCCCTCGCTTCGAGTGTCTGAAAGAAAGTAATAGAAAGACAAGCCGTTATAATCAGAGAAAAGCATAACAGTCAAATACTGGTACACTGCTATGTTAATAGTTGGTTTCAACTGGAATATTTAGAAACATTTTTTAAGCAAATATAAAATGCATTCTTTTAATATTTGCATGCATATGAATGCATAAGTAAAAAACGAATCAAGGTGAAGTATCTGGTGATTGACAAAAAGAAATCATCGCTATAGATAAAAATTCATAACAATAGTAATCGAATCAAGTGATGCAACAAACCTTGTGTCGGGTTGTATAAAGTGGAGTGTACGGCATAGTTCTGTCGTGGATGGCAGGCCAGCACTGATGGAAGAATACGGAGTGGAGAACTCGGTGTAGGTGGAGGACTTGGTCAGTTTGGCTGGTGTGTAAGACTGCTGCAACTCTGGCTCACTTCCTACCCACACACAATATATCCAGTCAATATTTATAATTATCCAAGATGCCCATTGGTAGATATTAGTCCAAGTCAACCAGTTTTAAAATAACCAACAGTATAGTTAAGGTGATCACTCACTGATCGATAAGGCACTCTGGGAGTCAGACAAGGAATATCTCTTTCGGTCCACAAATGGGGTCATGTTAAGAAATTGATTCTTGAGCCAGGCAGCCCGGTCCTCTTCAAATGTTTTTTTCTGTAGGACACAAATAGAAAAAATAAGTGACTGTCACTGATCAATGTGAACAAAGATTTATCGTAGTGTTAGGTCAACAAGTGCATCGTTTGACTATGTTCTACGGGCAAACAGATTATGTGTAGAATCGCTTCAGTCCATACTAGATGTTCAGGTTGGAAGGCAAGTTAAATAAAGCAAGTGTGTCATATGTTGCGTCATCTATGAACAGATGGCTGCATATGAATGCAGAATCTGTAAGCAAAGGGACAATATTTAGTCATCGGTAGGGGTCTGGTTTCTGTTTTTAGTGCCAGTGGTATAGACCAATAACGCTTGAGGGGGCTTTGGTTGCACAATAGAGCACAACATGACGGCACAATACGCTGGAGGAATGATCTCTTGCCTAGAGCGGCAACGCGTCTTTGGCCAGTGCCGTGCACTACGGCCTCGACCTGAGATCCATAGTAGGCCTACCTCGTGTCCAAGTCGGATGGCGGCCTCTGTGAAGTTCTTCCTCTCCCTCTCAAAGTTGCCCTTCTGCTCCTCAAAGAGCCGCCACTCCTCCTTGAGGCGCTCCTTCTCCTCCAGCGTGTAGCAGTCGTTGAGGAGCGCTGCCGTTTCATCGTCGAACGAGGAGTTCAGTTGTTTCTGTTGGGGTGGGCAGGCAGTGCAGAGCAAGCCCAATAGGCATTACAATTGCTGGTTGTAAACAGGTTGACATCAACTCACTACGATGAACGATTGCATTTTTTGTATCTAGTCTGTAAAATGAAACAAAAGCCATGCAAAATAAAAAAATATATGAATTTTTTTTTTTTAGAAAAAGCCCCGTTTATAAAGTCTAAAAGTGGGTGTCTAAAGTGGTGGCAGCGCGTGTTACACCGAGGCATGGCCCACCTGGAGGAGCTGCTGCTGGGTGTGAATGAAGTCCTTGCCCTGTTGCACTTCCAGCCTCATCCTCTGCATCTCCTCCTCGTGGACTTCCCTGGGAACCGCCTCCTCGCTCCCAGACTGCTGCTGGGTCTGGGCCAGGGACACTAGGGCGACAACAAATAAAAGATAAGAAACTGTTGCGTGATTGGGAGGGGTTATTGTGCTGGTAGGATATTATGATCATTGAGAAATCCTCCCGTTCCGAATACAGATAATTCCAATGCCCAATATGGCTCCGCTGACCCTTGTTGCGGATATGGATTTGACCATATCAACACCCGATGAATAATATAATCCCTATGTTTGAAAGTCAATGCCTCACATAATTTCCCTCTGGGATTATTAAAGTATTTATCCATCTATCTAAGCTTCCACCATACCGAGGCGTTGGGATTAGCTTGTGGGACCGCGCAGCAGTACCTTGGCTGTCCAGTTTCTCCATGTGGTTCTTCAGCCTCCTCCATTGCAGCCTGATGCTGTAGGTGAGCTGCTCCCGGGCCTGCTCACAGGACTGGTCCAGGTTCTCCCTGCTGCACTCGCCCACCTCATCCTCCCCCTCCAAACCGGCCGGAGGGAAACCCTACAACAGCACCCAGGGGAGACAAGATTCATGACAAACTAAAAATGTTCAGGTGCAGATATGAATGACGAGATGCCACTTAAATACAATATCAATAGCTTCACTCCGAAATAAGGCATTACTAAGGATTATTTTTTTATTGTAGATAAACTACCACATTTTTAAATATCATTGACGGATTCGACCAATCAGAAGAGGGTACCCGCTCGTGACTGTCGTCTCCGGGCGACCCTTTGGCACAGGGCTTGTGTGGACTCAGGATGTACATCATGTCCCTCTTCATCTGCTGGAGGACTTTCTTCAGCTCGCTGTTCTCCACCATCAGAGACTGCTGGCGAGCCTCGTAGTCATTCAGCAGAGACTTGTACATGTCTCCCTCATGGCTGGAGAAGAATAAGAAACATGGCAAGGTTTTAACTGCTGTGACAAGAGAGGGCAGACGCAGGATAAATTGCCCAGAAAATAATGTTGAATAGGCTACCTGGTTCCAGCTTTCCCCGTCTTCCACTGGATCCTTTTGCCGTCCGATCGACCCAGGTAGTTCAATACGTCTATAGCTGTTGGAATTGATCAGAATATTCAGAACACATACAAACACCCCCCAACCCACACGATAAGAGACTGTCGACAGGCGGCTAGCAGACCTAGTTTCTTATCCCGTTTGTCAATCAGCAGTTGACCCAGGCGCTCCTTCAGCTTGACACACTCCCTCTCCTTCCTCTTGGCATCATGGCTGTACTGGGAGGCACGGCCAGCAATGATATTCTGGAGCTTCTGGATCTGTCAAGGGAGAAAATAACTAGATTAGTCCAATGCACCCTTGTGTACGCACACTGCTATTCAAGAAAATGACAGAATTGGAAAATGCAAACCTCCTCTTTTTCAGACTTCAGGCAGCTTTGCAAGGTCTCAATTTTAAGCTGCAGCTGTCGCTCCTTCTCATGCAGTCCAGACTTCTCCCTCTTCAGTAGTTCCAACTGATCCTGGTGACACATTGTCCAATGCATTTTATGAAACACAGCTATCACAGGCCTTGCGGGTTCACCTTTGCGTCCTTGGACAAAAATCAATGTTAAGATATTCATGGATTCCGGCAAGAGCAGATAAGTATTGACATCACATTGCAGTGGCAGCGTTTTTTTTAAAAACACAACCCACGCAACCCCCCCCGCTACCCAAGGTACCTTGAGCCTGTAGTTGCCGGTCTGCAGGTGCTCCAGGGTGCTGGAGGTCCTCAGCAGATCCCGTTCAAGCTCCTCCAGGGAGCGCTGGCTGCGGCGTTGCGCCTGCAGCAGCTCGTACATGGCGTTCAGGGCGGGCACGGAGTTCAGCGTGGCCTCCACTGGCGTTGCGATGCACATGGAGGCGAGCCCTAACGAAACCAGCTCCTGGGATGACGGAGGATGAGGGAATGGTGTGTATTGAGGCACCGGAGCATTGGAGTAACGTGTATAAGGAAGTGCAAGTGCAGGTGCAAGTACCTGGTTGATGTATAAAATGCATTGTGGCACGTTCTCCTCGATGCAGAAGGCACTCAGGACATTGTGTGAGCTTTTGGACAGCGGCAGAGAGGAGGAATACAGTGAATCGTGGTTTTGTCTGGACGAGGAGAGGGTCACCCGTGATATACTGGAGATCTCAGAGTTCTCTAAAAAGGAGAGAGCAAACAAAAGCCTCTTTGCACTGCTGGCCTTTAGAGACAGAAAAATGTGTTTGATTATGTAATACAACAATGACACTGCCACGACACTACCTCAGAAGGCTACAGAATTGGGTTACAGCTTGGAAATGAGAACACATATATAGGGCACATGGAGACGATTTGGGAATACAGCTCATGGACCCTTCTATTTCCGACCTAGCCTGGTGGTGGGTGCGTTCAAATGGCACAACCCACTTACCCATAGATACACCTAATGGTGAAGTCCTCGACCAGTCTCCCATATCAAAGAAGTGTAGGACACAGGCGCGGTCATCAGTTAAGTCTGATCTTGGGGGTGGATTAAGAGCTATGCAGCAGATTGGAGGCAGTCGCTGGATCAGAGCCCTGAAATAAGCCACCACATAATCAGGGGGTAGATAATCGAGGTTGCATTCAACACAGATTGTACTATCAGACAGTTGTACAAGGGGTGTGTGGATCAAGCTTAGGCAGGACAAAAAGTGTAATTAATAATGATCCAGAGAAAGAAGCTATTACACAACTATGAACCCACCAACCTATTCATGTCAAAACAAGACAAACTAGTTCTCTCCCAAGCCACTCCCACTAAAGCTATATTGTACAACTGTCTACACTACTATCTGCACAGGGACTTGTAAATTTAAAGTTTATATTCCTATAAAATAAAGTCGCAGGGTAGAATAAATGACAAACTGATACATCTAATATCTAATCATGCGTTATGTTAATTTGCCGGATCTTCCACAAGGTATGTCGAGCGTGTGTGGACACATTTTAAACAACTCGTGCTTTCTAATCTCTGGAGCAGCACAGCAGCCATGTGTTATCTATGAAAACACGCACTTTACTTACTACAACCCTGACCTTAGTAGGGTATAAAATAGATCACGAGATTTAACTGTCCTCCTTACTATGTCATACAATTAAAGCATCCTACCTTGACACAGAGACAAAGTGGAACGCATTTGCATTAGTTAATTGTCCTTGTCAGGTTGTACATCATTATCATCCGTTCGATAAACAGCGGACAGCTACAGCACTGTTAACGTTAGCTCACACGGACCAGGACAACACGTTCACTCTAATCATAGTCCGACATTGAACACGACATTCAACCATCATTCAAATACAAATGGTATTGCCAACACACCTGCCGTCCCTTAATCACAGCCACACAACTCGCACTGTGTCGCAGATCATTTGACACTGTCATGAGACCGCAACATAAACTCCGTGTTTTACCTTAACTCGTTCGGCAAACATCATGAAGGTGCAGAGCGCTGATTGTTTTTAAGTGTATTCCCGTGTCGGCGTCCATCTAAACACTTCTGTCATTGGAGGCCATGTTGTCAAGCAACCAATATCTGAACAGCACATTGGATGCGAACCAACCGAGAGAGGATTATGCAAATGTGGAGCGCCCTCAGGTGTTACGTTATGGGACAAAGACACACAGGTTGTTCTCGACTTTACTGACACTGCCTCAAGTCTTTGGCGACTCCTTTGCATTAAGAAAGAATAACTTGCGTGGCCTGAACGTCAGTTTTATTTGTGCAAATTTGTGCTAGTAAAATATGTCACTTTTTTACGTAACTTTCATCACTACTAAAAAAATACACAAACGCCTATTGGTCATCAATATAAATTGTCATGAACATATCTAATAATATATACATAATAATACATACTGCTCATAATTTATCCAAAGATTATCTAGCACCGTTCTTATAGCTAACAATGACAATTGATCATTTGTGTAACACAAATCAAATGTTTAGTTAAATTTAAGTGTTAGGCAACGGGTATGTGTTTGCTATTTGATGACGACAACTTGCTTGAACCAAGGCAAATACAATAATTGTAATCTCTGAGAAGGGCCTCGGAGTACAGTTCATCCAAAGCAGCCACAGCAGGAAGCGGTCTGGTTATCAGTCAGATAGCGCCCGGATTCAGGATGGTCTCTGCATTCTGCTATAAAGGCCTGGAGCTCAGACACTGGCACCTTGTCTTCTTGGCAACTCTAAAAAAACAACATTACTTCCATTAAAAATGACATTGAAGTAGATGAGTGTTCAAATGAATAACATAATATTCAAGCAGCATGTGTCAGCATATCTCTAGAGAGGACGTCGGCCTCTGAAGCAACGTTGACTGGTGAGGAAAGCACCTTGATGGTCTCATAGGTGTCGGTGATGAGGGCGATGAAGAGGCTGAGCACCATGTAGATGAAGAGGGAGATGAAGGAGTAGAGGTAGACCCGGCTGAACAGCCACACCAGGTACGTCTTGTCCCTCACGGCTTTGAAGGTAGCGTACATGTCGTCCCCGTTGATGAGCGAGAAGAGACACTCTGTCACCTTGTCCAAGGTCCGGAACTGGAAGGAGATTCAGATGGACGGCATTGAGGTTATCCTATCCTGCATGCTTCTATTCCAGTTATTTGATTGTATGATGTCCTATGGTTTGTTTCTATGTCCATTTTTATGTTTGAAATGGGGTCTCAACAAATCGTTCGGAGTGGTTCTCCACACCTGGTAATGTTTGATTAGGCGTAGCTATATCACACTTTAATATAATACATTACATGTGACGTTATACTTTCTTAGCTGGGTGTTGACACACAAGAGTGACACATGAATAAAGATTCTTCTCTTGGCGCATTTAATTTGAGTTCCACTGACATGGTGCGTATAGCATGACCACGTATGCGCGCCAGAACTGAGGGGGGTTTTAGGGTGCGATCGGCGTACCTTGTCATGGTAGGGGCCAAGCACGATCCAGCCACAGAAACAGTATCCCAGGTAAATCATGGCGGCGCAGCAGCAGAAGCGGATCACGTTGGGGAAAGCTGCTCTCAGGGTCAGGATGAGGATCTAGCACGACATCATGATATGGAAATGGCCTGGGATTGATGACGCTGTCTCAGTACAATGCATTACAGGATGCAGCAGGACTGTGACGTGTTAAGGGGGTTCAAGACCCTGACTAAAGGTTTGATCAAAAACATGTAGACATCTTTGAGTAAGTCAATCTTTGACCTGCTCATTGCAGTTTTTGGTACATTTCTCAGATCAGAATTGAAATTCTCAAAAACTACCTGTTCAATCTTCACATCATTGTGTAACTTGTGCACATCAAAAAAGCAGTTTCTCATTTCTTTGAGCAAGTTGCAAATGCTTTGGTACATTCATGCAAATGATTATGTACAATTCTCTGCTCTTTCCTACATTATCCATTGCTTATGTCATGTTGATCAAAATGTATTGTAATGGGTCTCTATTGAATAGTCTCACCCCCATAACATTAGTTCATTGCATAAGTCTTTACATGCAAAATGGTTGAACAAGTTGACAAAATATGTCAAGCATATTTCTATACATTTCCATTAGACTTTTTTTCTAGATCTGTCCTTAATTGGTAAATTACTACCAGGTGAATCTTGACCCTCTCTAAAGAAGGGAAATGTGTGAAGTGTTAGATCAACCAACGATCGACCAGTTTACTGAAATAGCTCAAAGGTGCATCTCCTGAACCATGAACTGGCAACAAAATGCTACATTGTCTGACAATGGAAGGACAAGGAATTGGACAGGGTCAATAGCCAGAGAGAAAAAGAGGAAGAGGAGTGAGGCTGCGTGAGAATAAGAATTTGTGGCCCAACAGACAGCAGGAACGTCAGGAGGTGTAGGAAGACTGCACTGTACTTCCTACAGCAATGCATGCACAGTTTACCCTAAGGAGATTGTCCTATGTTTTCTAGCAATGACATAGTCTGTCAACAAATTACAGTACAAACAGTCAAAGCGTAAATGTGAATCTTGTCCAGTCTCTTGCAACCAATCTCCCATATACACTAAGGTGTAACTTACGATTTACAATAATTGTCTTCAAAACTTTAGCCATAGTTTACATCAGAACATCCATCCAGAGTACACTGTTACATTGACTAACATGACTAAGCAATTTGACTGCCTTATCCGTACACAATGACACAAGGACTTGTCATTCTGATGGCACTGACATGTTCATTGATACAGATATTTACTTTTGAGAAACGAACTAAGGATTTTGAGCAAGAGACTGGCCTTTGCATGAAATCCATGGTGTTTTGCTATTTGTACGAATTGTTTTGAAAAAATGATCTGATCTGATCTGAGAAATGTACCAAAGCGACTGAGAAAAACTGCAAAGACATGTGGCTGAGCTCACTGTCGTTTCTCAAGCATCTACTTCATGACTAATCTAGTGTGATACACTAGTATTGAATGGGTAGTAAACAGCATGTGAATGAAGAAAGAGTTCATACGTTGTACTTCTTGAAGAAACCGAGGTAGCGAATCACCCCGACCCAGACCAGCATGGTGGCGGTCCCGAGCAAAATACTGCACACGTCATAGTTGGTCAGGAACTGTAATAAAAGATATAGACATACAATCAAGATAAACAACTGCATTTTAAATTATGAAAAACAGAATTGGTTAAAAGACTTTAACCCATAAGTAGGCCTAGTTTAATTATAGCGATCCATTATTATAGACTGTAAATAAAACATGCTGAACATGAATCTCTTTCACTCACTATTAATGAAATGTGATAAATAATCATACCTTGGTCTGAATTCCTATTTTCAGGATGGACCCTGCAATGGTAAGGGTATCACTCACAATGATGAGGATGTACCATCCATTTACAAACTCCATGCGATCTGCCCAGGGCACAGTCTTACTGAAGTAGGTTTGGAAGAACGTATTATACTCCTGCAACAAAAACAACAATACACCACACATGATGTTAAGAGGCTCAGACATCAATTATTTATTTTTGTTATTTGGAATGGGTAGAATCCGTTTATATGCTTACTTTTTTCCGCAATCAATATATCAATAGGCCTGCTGTAGACGAATGTGTCAGTGGATATCACTATCACCCGATTGTTGCTTTGTATTAATATTAAGTTGATCAAGATGGTCACATTAACTGGCAGGTTGTTTGGACACAAATGCCCTTATATAACTTTCTTTCCTGTGTGGAAACCATAAAGGTTGCAACCAACTGTATTGGCCACCCCCAGTATACAATAATTAAAGTGTCTGACTGTTACAAATCAATTCTTGGTGACGCAAACACAATGAATCGACTTTCTCTGCCTCACTCACAAACTGGAGTTGGATGCCATTTTTAACGGAGCGTGAGCAGAGGATGAGAGAGGTGATGCAGGCAATGATGACCAGAGAATCCAGCATTAAGAGCATGTAGTCATTCTTCCCAGCTTGGTAGACCAAACATGGAGGAGAGGAACGGTCAGTTTGGTTGAATCAATGGCAGTTTAAATGAGTTATTATTATTATTATTATTATAAATATGTGTGGCGAATGTTTGTTTGTTAATCTTTTTTGGAAAGCGTTTTTTAAAAATTTGAAAACTTACAAGTGTCTGCTACATTCCAGTCTTTGCATTCGTAAATTCCAACATCATTTATTATTTCAGTTTTTATTCTTCCGCTGTGGGCGTGGTTGTTAAATATGATCTGTGTTAAAAAACATAACATAATTTTTCCGTGATATTCTTGGTTTGTGAATTGTAATAACATTGTATAAGGGATTTCAATAGCCACATACGAAATTACATATATATATATATATATATATACATTACTGTGTTATAAATGCGGCCTGATTATGGCCTGTCAGCATAATCAAATGCATGGTTTACTTTCTCATGTCAACTACCGTTATATTGAACAGATAACAGTCCGGAAGTTCATTGTGCCGCACAGTCTGCAGATTGATGGCTCTCAGTTTGAGGTAGATGTTTACTGACAGCAGCCTGAACAAAGACATACAATTATTATTATAAAGCTACACTCCAGTAGAAAACAGTGATTACATTTCTGCCATTATATAAACTACTCACCTTTTGAAATCTATAGAGAAGGTCAGACGTCTTGGCCAACTTTCAGTATCAATTGTAGGATATATGGCTATACAAACTATGAAAGTAAACAGAAGAACGAAGAGTAAATAATGAATCGAAAGACGTTTTGTCTAGACATGGGCACAGAAAGCTACCCAACACAAGGCTTCCTCTTTCAGTCACAAGTAACAGCATTGGGTTTATTTTCCATTTGTGCCATGAATCACTCTTTATAAATATCCCCTATCAACAATAAGCATATAATTATTCTGGTGAGCACATTACAATACAGTTCCTCTGTTCGTAAAAACGTTTCATGCCAGTACATGTTCAGAATAGGTTCAGAGGTAACTGTCTATAACTGTATGTTATGGTACCTTTTTCCACATGTGGATCAATGTCAAAGGTCTCATTGCCTGGGAAGATGCTGCTGTTCCTGTAGAACTCTTTACACAGAGATAGAGGAGTGTACAGGCCATCCACCCTCTCATAGGCATGATTTCCTACTGTGAGATTCTCAAGATTCATGTACTGGAAAAACATTGAAAAAAATGATGATTTTGAAATATGTACAACAAAAGCGAATTAGCAGTTCATGCCTTCGAAAGTGAATAATAATAGTAATTTAAATTAAAATGTTATTCACCCTATCAATGGCATAGTGAATATGGTCATAGACGTCTGTTTTAGTGTACAGTGTGTGTATTCCACGATGTTGATCGGTGTATCCTTTGAGAAACAGATTTTTGAATGTCAGCAGGCTTTCCTCTTTGAAGCTGACCATCATTTCGTTGCTCAGGCCAAAAGAGACCAACTAGAGGTAAACATAGACAAGATAATCAACTATTGTCAAAAGTTTTAACAAAGAAATCAATGTGCAAAAAAAAAACAAAAACATAGTTTGGACATACTGTATTTACCTGGATTGTGATAATTGCAATTTTCAGAATTTGTAATGTTAGTTTCCATGGTTTACGGCCCCTGGCTCTGTATTTCTCACAGGGATTCATGAAGAAGTACTTGAGCCTTCGCCTGAAGTCCTCAACCTCAGAGACCTGTTTGTCCGTCTTCCATCGGTGATGGCCCTTCAGGGGCCTCCCCTCTGGCTTGGGGCCTACAAGGGGCTCCTCCATCTAGTCTTGAAAGTCAGGGGTTCAAAACAAGAGATACCAGGTAGAACTCAACAGAATGGAGAATACCTTAGACGTGTTACCACCCTGATCCTTAACCTAAAGAGTGCCAAACACAGCCTCCTCCTCTGTGTATGTGCATGTGTACATTATAAATATATATATATATATATGTATTACACCCACACACTAGGATTGAACTTTCACAGATCTACTGTATTGTGAATACTTGACGTGCCTTTCTTTCTGATGTTTATCAAACAGGTTCTCCAGCATGTGTCGACTGCTGTAACTTTGTGTTACTCCAAAAATCTCCAGATTTAAGAATCACCGTCCAAAAAACCAAGAGATTATATAATAGCAAATGCTCATTCTACTATGTGCCTTCTCATTAATGCTTCCAATTATCTCTTCTTACCAATATCAACTGTAAAATGCAACATTTCTTTAATATGTGATTTTCTTTTTTCAATGAAGTTTGGTGGAAGGGATCATCCCTATCTAAACTATCAATTGAAAAATTATGTAGGAATAAAACACCAAAATGTCCATGAAAGAATTCACAAAAATGTGTCACCTACCAAATTCTATGTGACAGTCGGAGCACGCCGTCCCTCTCTGCATCTGGAGCCTGTCCACGGTCTTATGAGCTTCACACAGAGTAGTCGCTGCATCCGTCCTCACCATATGATGACATTCCTTCGCGTCACCTTCCAAGATTCAAGTTTTTCCAAAACATAAAACATAGTTCCCCATTCATTCTTCCAAATAGCAACAGTAGGACAACACCAAAACACGCAATGCTCATGTCCTTACAATGGACATTACGCCTAGATTCATGCATACAACTTTAAGGGTTGCAATTAAACACCAACAGGGAAAGGAAATTAGGGGTTCTCAAGAAGTGTATTATGAATCGATGTCTTCGCTGTGCTTCCTCAAATGTATGTAGTTAGCCTTTAGTTAGCAATATGTGTAAGGAATGACATTAGCCTCTAAAGTTCACAGTAAGAACAATAACTACAGTTGGTGAAACACATACACATATTGAATACAATAATTGTTTCCTGAGTTTATTGTAGTATAAAATAATGAGATCATAAACAATTGTAGCATTGATAATGAAATAAAACTTTTGCAATGACATTTTTTGTAGTGAAAAAATTCAAAACATGTTTGCAGCTTATGAGACAATGTCTGCATTACGCTCAGCTGAACAAGGCACAATGTGTTATGTACATCCTTATTTAAAAAAGGCACAACATTAAACATTCCATATAAAATAGGTCACAACCTGTCGGACATTACGTTTAAAAGAAGAGAAGACAGATACAACGCAATCTACACGGTCATCTCCCGACTTGCATTGTGGTGCATTCCAACACATGTGTGACACTGAAGTGTGTGTGGGGGGGGGGGGGGGGGGAGGGGGCGTTACGACAGGAACAGTTTTGGGTTTTGCTGTTTGGCTGGCATGGCAGCATACATGGGGCTGGTGGTGGAGCGCGACCTGAGGGGCTGAAAGTTCAGGTCGGCGCCGCCGCTGCACTGGAGCGTGTCGAGGTCCATGGTCGGGGACAACGACTCCTCCGCCAGCATCTCCTCCGGCAGGGCGGGCGCCCCTGGGTCCCCGGGCCTGGGGAGGGTGGAGGGCGCCGAGGACATGGAGGAGGACGCCGGCATGTCCCATCCTGTCCCCGAGGCCCCGCCGCCGCCGCCGCCGCCGCCGCCGTCTTTCTGAGACTTGAGTTCGAGGGACCCCGGGAGGAGCGAGGCGCCGGGGCTCCCCTCGCCATCCGGGTGGTAGAGCATGGTGGAGTCCTCGGAGAACGTCTTGGAGAGGTCGTTGCCGCCGCCAGGGGCGGCTCGCTGGACGCTCAGGGGGTTGGCGGTCGGAGGAGTGCTGGCGGCTGAAGGGGGGAGGAGAGAGAGGGAGGGAGAGGGTTAGGGAAGTCAGCGATTCTTTTTTCACACCGCATTGATGTCATATTTCTGTTCTCCTTTCACTTTCTGTGCACTCTCTGGGAACACAAAGAGGGTACGTGTTCTAGGACTGCGCATAACATGGCTGCAGCCCTGGCTGGGGGCCAACACTGTAATGCAGTACTTATTTCCCACACTACCACTCAAACCTTTTTATTACCATATTAATAATACCATTTTATTGTTTTATTATACGTTGTACTCCAACATAACTATTTCATATTGATACGTGTGCCTGCCCTGGGACAACGGATGGGAAATAGCAAGACGCTGTAATTCGATGAAGTGCATCTCCTGTCATTGATACAAAGGCTGCTCCTGCATCGTCCCCCGACCCTGACAAGTGAACACACCGACGGAAGCAACCAGCCAGGACTCAGCATCACCTTTCAGCGCCTCGATCTTCTCGTTCTTGGCCTTCTGGACCTCGTCCGTGATCTTGGCGATGATGAAGTTCTGGCAGCGGGACAGCTGGATGGACTCGATCAGCACGTCCAGCCCGTGGGGGTTGTCGCTCAGGAGGTCCAGCAGGGTGCTGGCGCGCCTGGACTGCGTGGGCTGGGAGGTCATCTCCTCCGCGTCGTCCCGCGTCATGATGCGGCGGGAGCGCAGGTAGTCGAAGTGGCGCTCGGCTCTGATCTTGGTGACCAGGTAGGGCCGCAGTTTGTTCAGCACCTGGACGAAAAGGAAGCTAACCACTTAGTGGACGGAGGGTCTCAGCCTGGGCTATGACCTCTCAAAATATACAAAACATAGATTATATCTTTATTTTATTATTGAGTGAAACATCAACAATAATGTATATACATGTAAAGAAAGATAATGATTACAACTGTTGTAATCATTAGGCCTTATTGGCCAGCTCAATGTAGAATAGCGACTTCCCACTCAAAAAGAGGAAAGAGTGGTTTCAGTAAGGCTGCTATGCACAGGAGGGAGGGAGGGTTGAGTGGGGTATTTCCTACTTCAGCACGCATGCCCCCACAGGGGGCATGTGGGCTTAGAGTAAGGTCTTAGAGTAAATAATTAGTTTCAATCGATATGTAAACCATATCGTGGAACCCGCTTAAGCTACTCACGTCTTTTTTAATGTCTGCCATTTCATCTTCTGTAAGGTGAACATCCATCCCTCGCCCCTTGAAGTAAATAATTCAGGTGTTCCGGGGTAATCAACGGAAACTTACGCAAGTTAAGAGTTATTATCAAATCCAACACGAGAATAAAGTAATAGAGTTCGCATTATCGTTGTGGTTTAACTTGTTGTTTAACGACTACGCCTAATCTTTTACGCGGCATAGACATTGTCCTCTGCTCCGCAATCGCTCTCCGGACTTCCTTATTCTCAGATCAATGACGTCAGATTTGTAACGTCACAAGAGTAATATTATAATATCCAATGCTTTGCGTCCATCCTTTGTGAACAAAGCGAATATTATTCTTTTAAAATGTGACACTTTATTGGCATGTATTCTCCAAATTGTGAAAATGCATTCACTAGTTATACTTGAATGGGGCTGTTCAGAAAACAAATAACCGTTTGTTACTATGTAGAGTAAGGTTAAAGTAGCCGTTTTATTTGTGTGTGTGTGTGTGTGTGTGTGTGTGTGTGTGTGTGTGTGTGTGTGTGTGTGTGTGTGTGTGTGTGTGTGTGTGTGTGTGCGTGCGTGCGTGCGTGCGCGTGTGTGTGTGTGCGTGTGCGTGTGCGTGTGTGTGCGCGCGGAATGCATGTGGAGCGGTCGGTGAGTTAACAGGAATTCCTAACCACTCTGTATGGCTTTTAGTGGAACATGCTCCAGACCACAAAAGTCAACAGTTTCTTCTGGTATTTCATGAAAGTATAGGAAACCATGGCATGACGTTCATGCTGCATGCTGTTCTGCTGCTTGAGTTGTACGGTACCTGTTTGTAATGGCCCTTTAAACTCCGGTGACATATATGGGTGGACAGGACAGAGTGCCAATGGTACGTTTTTTCTACGGCATACACTTCCTCACATCAGACAGGTTTTTTGTACAGTGAATTACACTTTCACATGGTTGAAACAAATAACTGACTTCATCCTTGTGGCTCTTGCCAATAAACAAACCATGCCGATTGGGAATGTAATGTTGCATCAAATGGCATGTTTATTTAGCAAATAACATTTCTTATTGTGTTCCTCATTGGTTGTAAATATGGAAAAAATAATTGCGGATGTTCAAACATTGTCAAAGGCTCTTGTTTGGAAATGTCAAGGTTAAATAAACTCTGCTTTGGCCACACCCCAGTAGATGATGGACAGGAATGTACCTGTGAATTGTTTAAACTAACATCAGTTTTCACCTTTATCGTTGAAAGTTAAAACATTGACCACAGACAATGTGAACCAGCCTAAACAGAGAGTTGGATAACACTTCAAGAATGAATGCAGGTCAAAGAAATATGTGACTTTTCTTTCAATATTTATCCAAGAACTGATGTGGAATCCCCCTTTAGATGATCTCATTCAACAGGAATGATGAAGTCATTGTTGAACTTATAATTTAGAGAAAATATCAAATCGGCAGGCTATGAAATGTATTAAAGATGCAATATGTTTCACAAAAAGAATAATTTGTTATATCTCTAACCATAGAATGTATATGCAACAATCATCAAAGCAATATATAAGATCATAAAAAAAGGTTGGCAGAAAGTATACCTGCAACAATATAAAAGTATTAATTTACATGGGTTGGCTACATTATAAAAGGCTAAATAAAAAGAAAAGTGAACAATAAAAGTAAATGAACAATAAAAAGAGAAACAGAGGGAAAGTTGGAAGTGGGACAGGGGGTTCTGGGATGGGTTGAGTAGTGGTGGTGGTGGGGGTGGTAAGGGGGTTGCCTTATGGGAGGACATGCTGCAAAGCATTCTTGGCATAGTTGTAGAACACCTCTTCAGCTCACACACACGTCACATCTGCTCCGTGTGTGTGTGTATATAACGTGATTCGTGGGCCGCTCGGGACTATACAGGCAGAGAGAGAGAGACAGAGAGACAGGCCGTCGCTGCAGCGTAGAGTTGGCTTGTTGAGAACACAAGGCTCTCTCTTGGGGAAGATGTGGGCGTTTTCTGCTGCTCTGATCGTATGTGGGATGTTGAAGTTGGTGAGGCCGTTTTTCATTCTCAACAGATTTCTGGTTTGGTATGGTTTGGTTTTTTAAATAACATATTGATGACTTTTTGACACCTGTGCAGTCTTGCTCTTTCAGGAGCACACTGCTTTTCTTTAGGTAATATTGTATTTTAGTCGTTATTTTAGTAATATTTTAGTTATTTGTCATTTCAGTTCAAAAAGTAGGCCTATTGCGTATCATTTGCATTTCTCTATTCTTTCCATTATTTTTTTGTAAGTCTTACAATCATCAAATCAATCATGCATTCACTCATTGCTTTGAAAGAAGTGTATATTAAACATAAACCTCAATGTCCCTCTCCTGATGCCGTACTGCAGGCGTCCCCGTGCCCCGGGGAGTGCAGGTGCAGCGCCGCAGCCCCGCGGTGCGCAGCAGGAGTGTCTTTGGCGGCGGACGACTGCGGCTGCTGCATGGTGTGCGGTCGGCAGCTCAATGAGGACTGCGGCCGGATGCAGCCCTGCGACCGCACCAAGGGGCTGAAATGCAACTTTGGAGCGGGTCACGGAGCAGCATACGGCATCTGCAGGGGTATGCGCATGTGACTCACTCCATTGTGATTAGCCTGACCGTGTTTAATTTTATACATTCAAACCATCTAATTGTAACCGACAGTTTGGTTACAAGATTTGTTTTCTTGGGGTTCAAACAGATCATTTCATTGAGAGGGATGGGTTAGGGTTGAAATTCCTGAATTGATTGATCTGTGGCTGATTGGGTTTTATCATTTAGGTTCTAACTTTGAATAAACTGATGGCTGCAGTGAAAAAGTGACTAAAAGTATACAGCTGAAAGAAACACACAGTCCATCACTTTTAACCATGATCTCACCCACGACACATGTGGTGACGTCGTCCTTGATTTGATCCTGCTGTGTCATTTGGCCAGCCTCCTGGATTGTGCCTTTTGGTTTCTCTGACTCCTCATGTAAACGGGTGGTTCTTCTATGACTGTCCACAGCCAAATCAGAAGGAAGATCCTGCGAGTACAACAACAGGATCTACCAGAACGGGGAGAGCTTTCGACCAAACTGCAGACACCAGTGCACCTGTATGGACGCTGCTGTGGCATGCATCTCCCTGTGCCCCCACAAAGTGGCACTGTCCAAACCGGGGTGTGAGAAGCAACGGTTGGTGAAATCCCCCGGGCGTTGCTGTGAGCAGCTGGTCTGTTCGGATGAGGGAGGAAAGAGATGGAGACCTCTGATCGAAGAGCCCGGCCCTGGGGAGACACTTAAGTTGGGACATTTCTCGGACGCCAAGGATGAGCTGGCTCTCGTTAGCGATGGATACAGCTCCTTTGCGGGTAAGTTGAGATAGGTACTGTAGACAATTACTTCATAAACTTAAAAAACTGGTCATCTTTATATGATGAGAATGATTTCGGGTTTTCATTGGACCGATTTTCATTGGCTCTCATTTCCAACCTTCTACTCACAGCTTTAACGACGGAACCTGACGGCCCCATGCTCGTGTCGGGACCCGGGAGGTGCCCGGCCCAGAGCAGCCCCTGGTCCCCCTGCTCTACGTCCTGTGGCATGGGGGTCTCCGCCCGGCTGTCCAACAGTAACAGCCGGTGCAAGCTGACCAGGGAGACTCGGATGTGTGAAGTTCGCCCATGCACCCAAATTGCATTCCCCAGCCCAAAAGTATGCACACATGTGTCTTATTTTACATATATACAACTGCGGAAATGTTTTCAGCTTTAGGTCTTCAGTTGTCCCTCCTGTGAGTTTATTTACTTTCTTTGTCTCCCCCAACAACAGGCGTCTGGGAAATGCAATCCAACCGAGAAGGCCGCTGGCCGACCGGTGAAGTTGTCCCACATGGGCTGCGGTAGCTTCAAGAAGTTCCAGCTCAGGTTCTGTGGGTCCTGCTCCGACGGTCTGTGCTGCCGTCCCAACCGGACCCAGACAGTGGCCGTGCGCTTCGGCTGCGAGGACGGGAGGACCTTCAGCTACAACGTCATGATGATCCAGGCCTGCAAGTGTGAGCCTGACTGCACCAGCGACGGCAGCTACGGACCACGGGTGTCCCCCAGACACGGCAACGCCGTCCACTGATTGATTCGTTCATGAGGTTTCGGGGGGGGGGCGGGGGGGGGGGGGGGGGCAGTTGAGACGAGGCAGACTTCTCCTGCTGAGGACTTTGGATTTGCTTCATATTATTGGAGCTTGATGATCTGCTTCATTGTGAAGCTTTGTAGTATTCAATGTCTCTGTATTTTTTTTTTAAGTCAAACCAACAAACCAACATATCACATGTATTATGGCTCAGGGCATTGCTAAATGTGTAGTTATCGCAATATGTTTCATACATAATGTATGCATCAAATATATCACAATTGTCATATTTTGCACTGACGATATGCAATGAATTTTGCATTAATGTTGCATTTGTCTGTTTGTTTCTATCATATTCGGACAATATGCCCATTCTGATTCAGTGATAGAAAACCCTACATGCATAAGACATACATAAGACAATATAGTAGAAAGGGAAAGAAGACACCGATAGGCCTAACTTGAAGGTCTCCAACAACAGCAACCGGTCACATTTCCAGCTGTAAGTATGGCTATTGCACCTTACTGACTATTTAACTCTTGGATTGTTTATTTGTTTATTTTGCACTCTATATATTTGTTCCATTCCTACTTTGTATTGCAACTGCTGCACAAAAATCTCCCTCTGGATAAATAAAGTATTATCTTATCTTAAACGGATGTGGGCGACCACACAAATCCATAATGACCCAAGGTACAGGATGGGTCCCCTAGCCATTAATACTATTAAACCATCATTAAACCCAACAAAACGGTGGAGGACCAAACTGATTCCAAGGGTGTAATCAGACACAACTTCAAAGGCCAAGAACAAGCGCAGAAGAGCCAGGCCAGTGGGGTGTACGCACAGAGAATGAAACGATTCCCATGCCCTCGACGGGAACGCACAATAAACATGGAGAGGGCTGTTGCTTTCTCCGGGGCATACACGCGTTTGGTATGAGACTACGTCCAAGAGAACACAAGTCTTTTTGGTGCCTTTGATAATCGAACAAAGATGGAAGCAAAAGCCAGCCTTAGTAAACATCCCACAGAACAGAAGTCTTGTAAACGCTAACCCAACTGCCATTCTGATTGTGATTGATCATTTTCCCTTTGCCAGCATTCAACATTAACCAGCACATTCACAGACATAATTTAATAAGTTGATGCATACATATTTTTTATAACATGTTGTGCTGCTTTTAACTTCATCAAGCCGGTCATTTGTTGTGATTCAACTGCTGTGCCTTGCTAATGACAAACAAAAAGTTTTGTCATACAGCAATGGCTCATAAAGAATAGCTGATATGCAGGACCACGAGGGATGCAACAATTTTCTCTATCCGTGGGACTTCAGTTTTGATATTGTCATCTGCTGTGTAAAGCTCATCTTATGTAAGAGGTATGAGACTTTCTTGCCAACGCAGGCAAGGCAAGCTTGTGTGATTTGATATTTACACAGTGGATACTGGTACTCAACCAGATAAAGAGGAACCTTTCTACATAAGCACAAGACTCAGAAACAAGCATCGCATTGTTCTATTAGATGTAAAGCTTTACTGGTAGGCCAGGTGTGAGAGACGGGGGATGAACATAATGCATACACAGAGCTTTATTGTATATATATACAGACTGAAACCAGCCAGGTGATGATGTCTTCCTAGTGTTGCATATCATAGAAAACACATGTTTTTGCCTAGGGGGAAAGAACCAAAACAGGCTCAACATATTTTAGGATCACATGTCTTCCCTCGTGCCCTTTTGATAAAAAAACACAGCGAAGACAAAGAACAAAGACAATTACTATGTGGAATGTCTGCTTAAACTCCAATAAATAGAATAAAGAGTACTTGCACTCCCCCTGTCAGTTGAGAAACAATGGGATTTGTCAAAATAATCAAAACACCAAATTACTTTGTTTGTCTTTGCACAAATTGTTTCATCCTGAAAGAAAGCTTGTTACTTAAGAAAGTATGAATGATAGCTCGACAGCTGAACTCCTTCATCAAACATTGTGGCGTAAGAGTTTTTCAGGAAATCCACATAGCTCTGAATGCTTTGTTTGTGGCTCTCTGATTGGTCCAGGCTCCGCTGAAGGTCTTTCAGACGCACTTCAAACTTGTTCTCAGTCTGCAAGAAGGAATAAAGACACAATAATATAAATCACTTCATCACACATAAAACTGATTCTTTGAGGAGTCATACTTATTTGGAGACTGAGTCAAAGAAGTTTAAGTATCTCATAAACAGTACCATAATATCTTAGTGCAGAGGTGGTTTACTCACAGAGAGCATGCTCTGTCGAAGGAGCTTTAACTCTGAGTCCCTCCGGCCCTTATCAGCCTCCAGCTCCTTGATCTTGGTCTGAAGAGCATCCTCTCTGCTCACAGCCTTTCCCTTCACATGGCTGACCTGGCCAAAGAGGTGGGATGGGGAGACGTATATTTAAAATATACATATATGAGCTCCAGACAGTCTATGTGTTTAGACTGTTTTTGCACAAATCGCGAATAAAAAAACCTTTGACTTTTGACCTTTGTACTATTACACTAGGAAGGTACTATTACTGACTTTGAGGAGACTGGGGCAGGATAGTCTAGTGGTTAGGGGTTTGACTCCCAGCTCTTCTTGGTTTGAATCCCAACGTCTGCAGTCTACTTGTAGGCATCCATGAGGAAGGGGCATGCCCACCTAGCTCCTCATTAACCCCATGCACCTGAATTCAATGTAAGCCGCTTTCGATAAGAGCATACAAACCGTGGGGATCAAACCTGAATCTATAGAGAGATTGCCTAATATTCCAACGCTTTTTAACGTCTCAACACGTTCAGAGGCCCAACCTGTTGTGCGACGTGGGACATGGCGGCCTCCAGCTGTGTGCTGAGGGCGTGGCACTCTGCAGAGCGCTGATCCAGCTGCCTGCTGCCGTAGCTCAGAGCCTCGTCCTGACCTGCCAGCCTCCGCACCAGACCCACGTTCTCCTGGTGCTGTACCTCCATCTCCCTGCACACACACACACACATGGACAGAGACAGACACACACACACAAATATATAATCGTCCACATACAGACATACGCGCACACAAACACACACGCACACACACACACACAGACAAATACATAAACGTCCACACACACACACACACACACACACACACACACACACACACACACACACACACACACACACACACACACACACACACACACACAGCTTAATCTGTTTCTAAAATTCAAGTCAAAACTAGATTTTTGACTTGAATAGGTTATAACTAGGTTATAATTGGAATAATAGAGATGATGAGATGTCTTACTTTTCAAGAGAGGTAATTTGTTCTTCAAGCTGAGCGTTTGCCTCCTGAATGGAGTTCCTCATGTCTCCAGAAGTTTTCAGCCGCTCGCTTTGACTGTCCAGCTGTTGAAGAAAGAAAAATTCGGTGGAAATTATTCATTATTATTGATCGTATGGATGGATCACAAGTCACGTGCAAACACAGTGATCGGTCAACCACAACACTGCAAACAGAACACGGCCAATCACAGTCACTATGTTGGAGTTTGCCTACAAGGGGTTTGACATATTGAGCACACTTTTGATTCCCTATCACCACACTGGGAAGAAACATCTAAAAAACATCATAGCAAACCACAGCAGAAACAGCAAACCAGGAGCTAGCTACTGAGAGAGACTGAGGCTACAGGCCATAGTGTCACTCTGCTGCCCCCTGCTGGTCGGAGACAGCACACTGGCCATTTATTACACATCCTCGCCAGTTCCTCCTTCTTCTAGTCACATGCTAGTGATGCTACTGCTGTACAACAATGCACACCTGAACCTGCAGTAGCCTAACGGACTCTGACTTCTCTGCGCTTCTCTTCTGGGAGCGCCCCAGGTTCTCCTGGCACTGGGAGAGGCTCTGCTCGGCGGCCTCCAGTAACTCAGGGTAAACCTCCAGCTCCTGCACCCGCCTCAGCAGCCCCCTCCTCGCCTGCAGTCCACACCACCAGGACAGCGGCAGGAGGCGTGTGTGTGTGTGTGGGTGTGTGGGGGGGGGGGGGAGAAGGGAAAAGCCAGGGGGTAGGACACATGATTAATGAATGTGCAAACCCGGATGGTGAGCTTGAGGTTATTCTGACAGCGTGATCCGTCCTCAGACCCAATAGACGATCGCTGGGGGGTCCGTAGAGATGGTTGGAGAATTTGTTTGGGGAGCGTTATGAATTTGGTGTGGAAGGGCCCTGGCAGGCTGCATATGTTACATTATGTAAAACTGTGTGTCATCGGTCAAGAACAAGGGCAAACAAGGAAGACAATATCCGGTTAGCAGCAAGAAGCTGTACCTATTGGGGTTAAATACTCACAAATCAAAGAAAATACTATTGAGAAACGCAAAAAATTCTAAAAAATTAAGAACTACTGAAATAAGTACATAATAAATAGTACTAATATTGTGAACAATTGGTGTATGTAGGGACTTTGCGGTTACCTTTTCAACTTCTTCATCCTTTCTACCTCGTTCGCCCTCCGTCTCTCTGACCAGGCTCTGATACTTTATCCTAAGATCATCAACCTCGGTTTGTAATGCTGCCACCTAGAGAATAAGCCCAACGTCACAAGTCGTTTTCCGTTAAATTGTAAATAGATAAAAAATTCGGTATAGTATACATAAAATAAATAAAGTGGAGTGCCTGGCTTTGGTGCCGTTGTGTCTGGTGCTGCCTCTCCTCAGAGAGCAGACTCTGCTCTGTCTGGGCAGCCTCACACTGAGACAGCTGCTGCTCGCACACAGATATCGACTCCTGAAATCACAACCCATACCCATGGTTAATGACATTCATTTCAATGCAATTAAACCAGGTCAATGCTATTATCATTCTTAAATAGCTTCAAAAGTAATAACATCAATTCAACTCGATAACCAACCATGTGGTCAAGTTGTTAGTGTCACAAAAATAATTTGTTTTCCAAAGAAGGTCGGTATTTCCTCTAACATTAATGGCAGTAGTGACGTAATTATTTAAAATATACACTTGTATCTTTTATCTCCTATAACTAGAGCAAAAAGGGTTGGAAACTATACCTTTATCCTTGCGTTGTCACTGTTAAGTGCTCTGTTTTCCACTGACAGTCTCTCAACTCTCTCCATGGCTGTAAGGTTAGCTGTAGTGAGTTCATCCCTCTCTCTCTGGAGCCTAGCGGTCAAATCATTGGTATTGCTGCATCAGAGAAACACATTTTAAACCATGTTAGCATTGCTTGTGACTGCCTCCATCGATATACCATCAATACAATTCCTTGATTCCATTTGACATTGGAAAATACAATTTATACACAGACAGACACACTATGTGTGACCACATCACCCACCATTTTAATAGTTCTATCTGACTGACCAGCCCATGCTGATCCTCAGACTGCTGTTCCTGTTGTAACCTCCATGAGTCTCTCTCAGAAAGAGCTCTGGCCAGCTGGACTTCCTGAAAGCCGCGGAATAAAACGTTTTATTGTGGAACATAACCAATAAATTAGAGTAACTATATTCAGAGTGAGGAACTTAGTCGGAAAAAGAGAAGGGAAGAAATACACCGATTTAAAAGCACTCTTTCCAGCGTACCTTCTCTTTGAGCTGAGCGTAGCATTTGTCGACGGCCGCCTCGAACCTCTTGGCTCTCTGTTTCTGGGCGTGCGTGGCCTTTATGAGGGCTTCCTTGTCCTGCGCCATCTTGACAGACTGAGCAGTGATGGCCGCCTTCAGGTCCTCCATCTGCATCTTCTGCTCTGTCAGCGTTCTCTCCAGCGCCTAAAACCAACACCGGTTAAGACATTCCACAGTGGGACACACTGACGTACTGTACTCACGAAGGGCAAAGGAGCTATAAACACACACTGCTTTAGAACGCAGGATAGTATGCAGGCTCGTGCCTGGATGCTCGACCCCCAGGCGAAAAGGTAGGGAGCTCGATGCCCCATGTTCTCAGTCAAACCATCCCAGCATGACCTAGCGACACCCTTCCTGCTCCTCACTTACATGTTGTGGATAAATGCATCTGCTAACTTACTAAACATGAATAGTGTGCTGGACACTGATCGCTGTTATGGATGGGGATCAAACCAGCAACAAGCCGACCTGAGCTGGCGCCGCTGGCCCTTGATAGTGCACCATTAGTGGGGGACCCACAGGGGAGGGCTCACCCTCAGTTGGGCGGTCAGACGGTTGTTCTCCGCCTCTTTGAGGTGCAGCTGGCCCTGCAGGCGAGCCCGGGTGGTCTCCGCCGTCCTACCGGCCTGAAGCGCAGTCTCTGTGCTCTCCTGGGATATCAAGAAGCACATTGATAGGTTATTACAAATATCTGTATATGTGTCTATGTAGAGTTTACAGTTTCTTTTGATTTGCAAACTGTTGTCAATTAAGACAGCGGTTACATTTTATTTGAAAATCCAATCAAAGACATTGTGTGCATTGGCAGGCGTTGTTTCTTGTTTTAACCTTGTGCTGTGAAATGTATATGTACTGCATCTATTATTCCTATCGTTATGTTGACCGGTGGAGCACTTTTGGACAATTGCTCTGAACAGGTGCTTTATAAAAACTTAACTTATTTACTTCTTTACTTCCAATATATCCTATATGCTAAAGTACCTGTTCTTTCCTCCGTAGAGACATCAGTTCACCAAGTTGGTTCTCTGTGTTGTTCAAGTCTCTCTTCAAATTCTAGTGGAGAAGAGAAAGGACAAATGCAAGCACTTTTTGGAGAGCAACTCATATCTTGCAGTATAATTGGACAAATATATAGAGTACTTGCACGGCGATGCCTTTGCGTTACACAATCTGTCAGAGATTCAATGTTTGAAGAAGAACTTTTAGGAAGAAAAAAACCGGATGTTTGATAATAATAATTGTAAAGACGGATTCTGCAGAAGAATGTACAGTACGGAGTTGAAGGTTCTTTGAGACAACTTAAAAAAGTCTACTCAGCACAAGGTTAGCCAGCATCTGCCATTTACCGATCCGACAAAGATTTGTACTGGCTTTGCCCTTGAAGCTTTTCAACCGACCGCTGAACTCACACATCACAACTGATTGCTATCGTTGCTGAAGTATGTGGTAGTGAGGCCTTTTTATTCTATTTACAAAAGTGGCCCAATACTCACCACATTGTCACTCTCAGCCTGTGTTATCTTATTCAGCAAGATGTCAATCTGCTTGTCAGTAGCGAGTCGATCAGCCTAAAAAAATAAAAAAAATACACAAATGCAAATGAGCTATAGATTGGACTGGTAGGGTACAATCCTCCAAGCAATGCCCCTACATTGAGGAAAGGCCCTGCAACACACCTCTGCTTCCTGAAGCCTCTTCAGTTTTTGTCGAACTGATCTATTTATTCTTTTAAAGGCCTCCAACTTTTCCAGCAAAAGGCCTCGCTGCCTGGAAACCTGCCGCGTGTCGGTGACAGACAGATGGGATTCCTAAACCGGAATGGAGAATAAAGAAATCTATGAAGATATTCAAATAGTGAAATATAAATAGTCAGCAAATGCTTGGCTCTACATACGTTAAATATATTTTGGGGTTTGTCTGCAGCAGTAAAAAAACGAATAGAAAACATGCCTCAAATTCATCATCCATGGTGTCTTTGAAAGACACAAGTTGTACGGCGGCATTGTTGGCTGCTGCTTCAGCCTCCAGCAACGTTTTCATCAGCTGACTCTGGTCTCGTTCAGCAAAATCTACTCTACTAAATAGACTAAATAAGGGTGGGGAAAAACTTCAGTTTGTTAGTGTTATTAGAAGATTTGATTGAAAATAATAAGTATTCTGCTGCAGATGATATGATTGATTCCATTATGTATTCTCTATTGATCACTTTACCAGTAGTTGTCATCGACTGGCGTTCTCCTATAGGGACTGCTGTGTTTAGGCAGCTTCCTTTCTGACTCTTTAGATGCCTCCAGTTCACCATAGCATAACGTGAGATCATCCCTGGTAGAGCTGAAACCAAGGGTGGATTCTGTGCGATTGTCTGCAGACATCCTTGTTATTGCTCAAGGGGGCTACGGACGACAAGAGGCACGAAGAGCATATCTGCATCAAAATGCGTGTAGATACTGTGCATAACAGGACTCTTAGTACATTACTCATTTCATGTATTGATGAAAGGTCTAGTATGGGTCGTCAAGTAAGTCAATAGCATTGCTCCTTGGCAACCCGTAGCAGCCATGCGTGGAACGTCCTGGATTAAGCAGGCGACTATAATTAGCTAGATTAGATGCAGTAAATTTGTGTAAAACATTAATTGCACTAACACTAGCACATTTTATGCCACGTGGTAAGTATTATGTGCCATACATAACTCAATATTGAAAATTCGCGTAATGAGCTGTTTATCAGTTACCTTCGACTATGCAATCCTGTCAATCCTGACATTTTCACTTATCGCCTCTTCTTGCAAGATCAGAAGGATTGGTTGGTCTTCAGGAGACGTCAACAAACCAACGCCGATGGACCAAGCGTAGTTTCTGGGCCTTGATTGGTTCCCTACATGCCACGTGGGCGACTCTTACCTGCGATTGGCTATGGCTAACGCGTCGGTCGTGGAAACCATAGAAACCAACTGAAGCTTGCAATGAATGCTATGCTAATGCTAAGCATAGCTTGCTATGTTTTCATAGTCGATCGCTTCCGGACAGCTACAGCTACAGCGTTAGAAGTAACCACCTGTTCGCATTGAGTAAAGCATATAAAACGATCAGTCTACTAGTTCGCTTTGCTGTAAAACAAAGCAGGCAAGCTAATTTATGCGCTACTTGTCACTTCTTGCGTTATTTTCCTGCAATGTTCAAAGCAAAAATCCTTCTCATTGGACCCACTGAGGTAGGTACACGGATTCGTCGCATGTTTTCATTGCTTCGTAGACATCCATCCTTTATATAAATGTTCTAGGCACTATAACAAGCGAAGCAATGTATTGGCTTTTCTCCATTCTCTTCATTCTCACCTTCGACCTTCAATTATTTCAGAGTGGGAAAACGGTCCTCGCAAATTTCCTCTCCGACACAACGGAAACGGTGGGAGGTGAATACAGTCCCACACAAGGAGTCAGGTAGAGTTGCTAAAGTCCATAGGGAGAGTGCACTGAGATGTCATTTTAACACAATATCTTGTCCACCACAACATCACACAGCTGAGAATTACCAAGTGGGTCTTGAAAGCCAAGCATGTCCCCAGCTATTAACATTCTGTTGTTTCAAGGATCCTGGAATTTGAATCCCAAAATCAAGGCAGCGGTGACAAATCAACATGTGATGTGGAGCTGTGGGACTGCGCAGGGGACTTCAAGTAAGAGCAAGCACCCCAAAAGGCTTCGCACGTGACATGTCTGAGGTGTCCCAGTTTAACAGTTTGCCCGACGATAACCATTCTGTCTGGACAGATTTGAGTCATGCTGGCCGGCGTTAATGAAGGACTCCAACGGTGTGGTGATCGTCTTCAACCCGGACGTCCCCAGCCACCTGAAAGAGATCGAGACATGGCACGCCATGTTCATCGCCCCCCAGGGCCTGCAGGACGCCCAGTGCCTGCTGATATCACACCACAAGCCTGGCAGTGGAGACAGCGATGATCGCCTCCCTCTGGGTAATACGATAGTAGTAGTAATAATAATAAGAATAATAATAATGAATTTGATCCAAAAGGCGCCTTTCATGGCTCTCAAGGAGACCGTATATTAGAAAAACAGATATACAATCAGAAACGGATACACAAGAAACAATATAAATAAAAACATTTCAACTAAAGTGGACAATGGGTGATGGTGATGTGGGAAGGGAAGATCAGGTACGCAGATTTGAAAAGGTGAGTTTTGAGCTTTGATTAAAACTGGGGTATGGAGTCAGTGTTGCGGATGTCAGGGGGTAGTGATATTGATAACTAATAAGGCAGTTTCCTTTCTTACTCTTTGGATGCATCCAGGTCGCCATAGCTTAACGTGAGACCCCTTGTATAGCTGAATCCAAGGGTGGATTCTGTGCGATTTCTCTGCAGACATTGTTGTTATCGTTCCAAGGGGCTAGGAGGATGAATACGAAGAGTATATGAACATCCAAATGCTTGTAGATACTGCGAATAGCATGACTCTTAATTACATGGCTCGTGAATTATTGCTGAAAGGTCTAGCATGGGTCGTCAAGTACTAAACCTTTTGGAGAATAGTATACACAGCAATCCGCTGGGGTCTGACAACTCCCGTTTCTTTCCAATGCAGCCGCCCATCTGAGCAGACTGCCCCTCATCCACTCTAACCTGGAGGACGAGCCTGAGGAGGTGAGGCAAGCGTTCCACAGATACCTGGGAAACATTGTGACCACGCTGTCCGAAAGTAGAGAGCGGGAGGAGATGTCTATCATTACGTAGCCGTCCACCTTAATGTTAATATTGCTGGTCAGCTATGTGTCTTTGCCTCTAATTCATGAATAGTTGTAAAGGTTACAGCCTATTTGATTTGTTGATCAAAGTAAAGCTTTGTTTATGTTATTGTTTTTATGTTTTATTACATTGGTATAAGTTAAAATGCTCATCTACTCTTAAATGCAAAGGTTGTTAGCGCCTTGTGAGTACATTTTATCGACGGAGACAACTGTATATTGTAAAATCTATGGATGAAATGAAAATCAGTTGATTGGAATTTTTCTGTCAAGCAAAGTAGCATATAATGTTCTGAAGAAAATAAACCATTCACATTTCATACTTCATGTCTAATTTACCTCCTTTGCATCAAAGCATTTCATATAATTTTTGAATTAAATAGAATTCTATTTAATCAACCATTACCTCAATTCTCTTGGTAACACATCTTGCATGCTGACAGTGTCTTTCAATATCTTTCAAAGTATTAAAAACAAGATGAAGTGAAGTTATTCTGTTTCCCAAAACACACAATTTAAAACCCTAACATTATCAGAAACGGATCACAAAGATGCACTTGAACAGCTTTTTGGGAATGTCTTAATCTGCCAAATGGATCTAGTCACAAAAGACATCAAAGATGGAGACTGACTTGAGGGGTTGCAAAATGGACAAAGTGTTGTCAATTTAAAAACATTCATGCAGCTCTGTGTTTAGATATCAATGGGATCTTACCTTTGCATTTCCACAAGGTAAATGGCATGAAATTATAATTTACAAGCGGGCTCAACGATGAAGCGGGCTTCATCGTTTAATGCTCACGCTACTTGTGTTTTTCTTATACTTTTACTTTCTCTTATATTGCACTGTTAGAGGAGCCCAAGACTAAAGAATTTCATTGCCAGTGACTGCTCTGTAATTGTTGTGCATATGAAAATAAAAACATCTTGAATCTTGAATTTGTTGTTGCAAATGTAACCAAAGAGTTGGGGATGTCGGCCTGTGTAAAGGCCTGTGACAACTGGTTGAGACTCTGGAAATAGTTTCCAGTGATGTGGTCCAAGAGCCAGAGAACCTCAGATCTGAGGGGTTTGTACGCCTGATCAGGATCAGTGCTGTGTGTGCTTAGACATCTTTCATTAACATGTGTTTTCCTCCTCTTGGCTGTTAATACATGTTCCGACTGGATTCTCACAGATCAAGGCCTTGCAGGTCTATTTGTGCGTTTGTGCTTTGGTGCCAAACGGCTTTATTACTGTTGTATCACGCACAAATGATTCACTGCGCTCTGACTCAGTCTCAAAGTCTTTAAAACAATTACACAAACCACAGTGTAAAACTGAAAAAACACAGAGACAACTGGGAACAGCTTATCCTTCCCCTTTTCACAAATCCAAAGTAATACATGGGGTATAATATAATCCAAATATTAATCCTGCCATTTTAACCGAGTGAGCTTGGCTTTTATTACACAAAAATAGAGAAAACCGAGGACTTTAACGGCAGATTGAAGTCTCAGCTCAGGGGGGCGCTGGAGGACCAAACACGCTTCAACTAACGGGTCAACGTGATCTACAACTGACGATGTCCTTTTGATAAGGGGAAATGAGGTAACACACTTATTCTGATGTCAAAACGGTCAACCATAATTGTCATGGTCGTTATGTCTTTTTCCGACTGCAACGTTGTGTCTATATTTAACAAAGAAAATAAAAATCATCTCACAGCTAATGGAGAAACATACTTTTACACGTCATACTTTGTGTTATTCGACCAACAGTTACACAAGCAATGAAACGGACAAACAGGATGCTCGGAAACACCGTCAAAATTATTATGGTGTCTCTTAGATTGTAATAGCTAGCGCTTTTTGAAATAAACTAGGATACATAACAACTACCCCCCCCCCCCCCCCCCCCCACACACACACACACACACACACACACACACACACACACACACACACACACACACACACACACACACACACACACACACACACACACACACACACACACACACACACACACACACACAAAAGAGCAATGGAAAGAAAGAAGAAAATGGCCAGGTTGAGACTAATTGCCCGACTCTTGTCCCAGGTCCTCTTCCTGAGGTTGACGGTGAGTGTTAGAAGGAAGAAGGGTGAAAAGGGGAATCATTAAGTCTCTGAAGGGACTGTTTTCTACCTCTTATTGACATTGTGCCAGATTGAGGTTTTCCACCTCTCTCATCTCTATTTTCTGTTATCTGACATAACTATCAACGTAACAAAATGGTCCAAAAAATATAAAAAATTCTAAATAGGCTTTATTTATCTGTATGCTTGAATCTTCATCTCTTCCCTAATATCTCCCCCCATTTACCCTATCTTGCATCATTTTCTTAATGCAAAGAAATAAAACAAATATGAGGACCCAACTACAATCCACACATTCAAATGCAACAGCGTGTGTACCCTGCCAAGGCCAGGGACATCCCCAATGAGTCCAACTAAGATAATGGAAGACATTCACATGCTCTACACATACTGAACCCTTTGACCTCCCTTGCATCTTATCACGGAGACAGAACAGTATGTAGGGGCAGTTGTATGTGGTTAATGGCGCTGTGGTAAAGTTATAGTGTGGTCTTAGATCTTTCTTTATCGCCCTGGTCGTTTGGGTGAGGCATGCTGCTACACATCTCAGGATTTCATATGGAACTGTGATTACCCTGCCCCTTATTATATGGTTGGGTGTGGGATGACAGATGATGATGATGTATTTGCTTAGGGTGTGTTACGTCTGTGTGCGTGTGTGTGTGTGTGTGTGAGTCTGTGTGTGTGTGAGTCTGTGTGTGTGTGTATGTGTGTGTGTGTGTGTGTGTACGTGTGTGTGTGTGTGTGTGTGTGTGTGTGTGTGTGTGTGTGTGTGTGTGGGTGTGTGTGTGTGTGTGTGTGTGTGTGTGTGTGTGTGTGTGTGTGTGTTAGGGGTGTGTGAACTCTGAATGCTTCACTGAGAGCATGTGTATGGTCCTGCCCATGCATTTAATATCTGTTTCTTCTTTGTGATGTATACATTTGTTGCAATAAATGCTTCCCTCATCTTTCCCCACTTCAATACATTTAAAATGGTGTTTAAAGCAAATAGCAGTTAATAACCAGAAAATGTATTTCCTGCAGAAAATGCGGTTAGTGCTGTAGTACAAAGTGAGGTTGGAAATATTTTTTAATAAAGCCACATAGACTAAGTCATAAAGAAATGTTAAATGGCTTAAATCAATAGGGGATTTGAACAAAAGTTCAAAAGTCTAATCGAGTAAACAATGTAAACATGCACACCATTTAAGAAAAAGTAAATGGTTGGAAACAAATAAAGTGACCGCTGAACGAAAAGCGCAAAGCACTGCTAACGTCCTCACGCTCCAGTGTCAACGTAAATCAATGAGACCAACTGAAAACGAAGCCGGTATGAAACTTAAACTGTGATTCTGAATAAAGTTTAAATGATATCGAAATTCCGTTTGGATATTATTGAAGATACACGTGTGTAGATTTGTTAAATGGTTTTAATGAAGGTACAATTTGACCAAGTTACGATGTCTTAAGACATTTAAGTGTCAGAATGGGCAGACGGCTTCAATGGGACAAACTGTAGAATATGAAGGTTTGAAACTAAAACTGTGACTCTGAAGAAAGTTTAAATGATATCGAAATTCCGTTTAGATATTATAGAAGATACAAGTGCGTTGTTAAATGGTTTGAACAAAGATAAACGGTTGAAAATTGATTTAGTAACGCATTAGACCTGGGCATTCGAGGCTATAGCCCCGGATCTTTTGGGAATAGCCCCGGATCCCTGTGCCGTCAAAAAATAAATAAAAAATCATAAGAATGATGAAAATAGCCCCAGAGAGTATACTTCTTTGTGGTTGCATTACCAGCAGCCACAGATGCAACATTGTAGCCAGTGAAAACCCAAAATTCTGTCCATTAATGGGCAAATTTAGAATAATTTGTTGCAAAATGTTACAAATTCAACGTCGGTATTCTTTCTTCTCTATGCATAGCGCATCTTGTCGATATTGCTGTTTCGTGCTGCAAGCCTTTTAGTGAGATCAGAGAGTGTTGAGAAGGACAGTAATAAAATATCGATGGATATAAGACGTATAAGTGATATAAGTGAATTCAACCCGGTCCACTTGACATCGGGTAGGTGCATGACAGTGGTACTGGTACCGTAAAACTTCAATAGCCCGGGCTTTTATTTGTTTCAATCACTGAACTTTCCAACAAAACTCTTGCTCAGCAAAGATGGGAAATACTATCAAATGTATTATTTACTGATGATTGATGTGGGATAACAATATTGCGTTTATAAAAGTTCCTTGCAGCGCCGTCCGGCAGCCTGAGCTGTGCAACCGCAACCTCTCACTCACTCAACACAAACAACACATACAATCTGTCAACGTCGCAACCAATTCGATTTTGTCTAGAGGGGAGTAAATGAGCGCCCCCTCCCGAAGTGATACAGTCCAGGTCGGCCTTGAACTGCGATTGGTCAGAAAGCCGTAACAGCTAATGACAACATTGAACTCTCATGCAGGCTCCAACAGATTGACACACAAACACACAGACACACACACACACACACACACACACACACACACACACACACACACACACACACACACACACACACACACACACACACTTTTAAGGAGTTTTTCCACCCGCTCCTTATCCAGCTAGTTTCACGCTTTAAGCACCCAGGCTATTAGTATGCTGCGAGCTGGGGCTCTCATGTTCCCCCCTGCAGTGTATTCCTAGTCCCCTGCCATCCAGTTGTCATACGATTCATGCAGACTGGCTTTGAACGGCTGATTCCATGGATGTACTTTGCGATAGCCTTGATTTCCCGCCGATGTGGCGAAGCTGCATGGTTATGCTGTTGAGAGCTTAAATAAATGGACTATATAAGTTGACTATGAACAATTATTGAAGTTTAACATTTTGTTCAGCAAATTTGACAACTGACAGCTGCAATATTGTAGCCTGTGAAAACCACAAAATTCTGACTTGTACATTTATGGGCAGATTTAGAATAATTTGTTGCAAAATGTTGCAAATTTTATTTTCTATGCATAGCGCATCACGTCGATATTGCTGTTTAGTGCTGCTCTAGTTTGCACAGATTCAGGAGACCCACAGTGAATTAAACCCGGTCCACTTGACATCGGGTAGGCGCATGACAGTGTTTATTTGGCTACAAGCTTTTCTAATGTCTCATTTTGGCTGCTGGTGTTTTTGGTGCACTTTCCTATCCTTAACGTAAACATTAACCTGCTCAGTAGGCCTGCCCCGACTAGAGTCAGACACGACCATTGGTCTTTCCTTACCTTCTCAAACGACGTTACAATTGCATGTTCATCAGCCCGATTTTAAAATTTTCTTGGGGGAGAAACCCCTAAACCCCCATTTTAAAGGGCATCTTCTGTTTTCAATTGCTAGCAACGCTCCTGTAGTTACGTCTTATACAGTTGAAGTACCAGATGACGGCTCTGCCGTCCTCCCATTGACTCCCATGTTAAAAAAAGATAATATTTTTTATAGTAGAATTAATATCTTAAAAAGTATTAAATATTTAAAAAATCTGAAAAGAAGCACGCAATTTCAAGCTATTCTGAATATTTAAATTTTTGAATGGAGCCTCTAGGTGAAGAATTGAGGAAGGAGATAGGTCCCACAGTTTGTAGAGAATAAGAAAGAAAGAAAGAAAGAAAGAAAGAAAGAAAGAAAGAAAGAAAGAAAGAAAGAAAGAAAGAAAGAAAGAAAGAAAGAAAGAAAGAAAGAATAAAACTAATGTAGATAAATAGGTGCTGCATGCAGCACTCCCCTAATTAGTGCAATGAGTAAGCCATGTGTGGCTTTGAGACATGGTGTGTGGGTGCAGTGTTGTTTTGTAAGATACAGCTATTTACAGCTTTGTTTATACGGGGCTGAGGGGAGGCTGGAGGAGCTTAAAAACAAAACAAATCAATCGCATCAACATGTCTTCCCTTTAGCGACACAAGAGGCCAGAATCCACCGCCACTGGCCTGCAGCCGCTGTTC
>NC_082389.1:14466555-14494055 GCF_031168955.1 Gadus macrocephalus
GGATGGCTTTGAGGCATAACTGTCTGGGATCAATGTGGGTGTGTAAGGAGACATTGTGCCGACAGAGAATACGACCATGGGAGAGGAGAAATGAAAGGTGGAGAAAGGGACTGAGCCTTGAGGAACGCCGCCTATGATGGGTTGTGACAATTGTAGAGTTTGTGTTCAGTGTTTATCAGCACAAATGGTCTCGTATCTGTTCATGTGCGCACATTGATGCAAATATACAACTGCTCGGGTAACAGAGACTCTGTTGCTTGTCAATGCTATTATTTCATACAGATGTCTTCTATTTTTCTAAACGTATTATAACCCATCAAAAATTATCAGATGGCGGGCTTTCCCGTTAATTCGAATTACAATTTTGTTTATAGCTACTACCTATTCAATCATGCTTTGGGATGTGGCTATTCATCTGGGTGAATATGACCAGAGATGTAATATAATTATTTTGCAGCGGGTATTTCAATTGGTGGGAGTGGTTGAGCACACTTTCACATGCAGGGAAGTGTGTTTGCCCATGCTCAAGAACAAATACACAAATGGAAAAACAAACACACATTGAAACCCAAAGTGTCTTGTACTTACAAACACACCGGTTGTATATAATGAAATAAAGACTTGCAGAAATGCTGTTGCCTAAAGCTATCTCTGGCTGCTTTTCTTAACTTCGTCACCATTTGTATCTGAGAGTTTGCTCTGTACTGTCAATCCACACCTGCCTCGAAGCCTATTGGTGCACATGGGTACAATCCCACAATCTGTACTCTGTATAGTCTGAGATAAAGGCCAGACGCAGTTCGGTGGCTTTGTATCTCAGCCCCATGGGGCGTGCGGGGCTCAGGATCACAGTCACGACATATTTAGAACGGACATGGCGCCTAGCAGATTTTGTTTACTTTGAAAGCTACACTAAAGTTGGTAAAGATGTCAGCATCAGGATGTGAAAAAGTAAACATGGGAGCTTGGTGAAATACACTTCAATGCGGCTACTGTAATCTGTTTATAATTGTCGTACACATGCCCCCCCCCCCCCCCCGACCCAGAAACAGTAGGAATCAGGGACCTCTTATAAGAAATGGTCGATAGGAACATGGAGGGGGCAGGGCGGCGGAGACAGAGGGGTTTAACAGAGATTAAATCAAGCCATGTGTCTTGTATCTGTACTCCTCTACTGCTGCCTACAGGCCCTTCAATACCCTACCTTTGTTTTTAGCAGATAAATCACATGCATCTTCAAAACACAAGAAAGTCAAACTAAAAAAGAACCAGTCAACACCATCAACCAACAACAACAATCCTTGTTGGCTTTTATGAAACCCGCTTACTTGTGCCTGCCTCTCGGCCATGGCCGCTACCAGACGGCTAATCGAGTTGAAATGTGACTGGCCAGGCTCCAGACCACCAGGGCCGCTCATAACAGCAGGAAGCACATGACTCATGCTCTCCACTCACACTTCTCTTTCTTCTTTGGTCCACTTGCGTTGGGAGTCTCATTTGCCCGTTCATTTCAACGAGTTGGGCGTGAATGAAAAAACCCAGAAAAAGCAGCGTTTAAAAGTAATCTTCACTGAGTCCTTTGTAGTTTATGAGTGCTGAATGGCGACCGCAGACTGCGTTATGGGTGGTTTGGGGGCTGGCTCCTGGAGCATGAGCAGACACACCGTGTTAATATACAAATCTGTATTCACAATTTGAGAATATGTTGTACAAACATATTTCAAATGTATTATGAATTGAAAAACCCATTCAAAGTCAAACGTTAAGGACAAGTCGTCGGACACGGCTCTCAGACCCAAAGCTGTGGCTATATATAAAGAGGCAAGGGGAGCGACAATCGAGATCTCCAGGGAGTATACTTTCTGAGAACATCCATTGCACCTTGCTCCCCTTCAATCTCGCCAATATACGTCTTCACTGCAGACAAACGACAAATAACAGGAGCCCATCGTCTCGCCTTAAATAACTACAATTCCCAGACAGATAGGACCATATTGGCAGCAGACAGCTTTGGGGTCTGAGGCGTAGAGCAAACACTCTGATCAAAGTCATGCGTGGCTTGTCTGAGTCACACTCCCAGACCATCCCTGTCTTCCAGACCCACTTCTCTGCCCGGCTGTGGGCTGCCACAGCCAGCCGCCCTCTCTGGTCATGGCCCTGGGACTTCACTGGCCTCCACTGTGCATAGTTTGTTTTGCATTAATTGAAGTTTATTTATTCACCTAGTCACAGACTTCACGTATTTCTCTGCTCTCACTGACCTTGTCTACGTCCAACCAAAAAATGTGTGCATTTCATGAATTAAAGATATGTTTTAAACAAGGGGTCTTACTTTAAAAATGGCTTTATAAGGCAACTTTATTCCAATGAATGCATTTGTGCCATTACCACTTAACCCAGTCTTTCGTAAACATAGAAAATGTTTATTGTGCCGTATTTGTATTTGTATTGTATGTGACTAACAACATATTAATAACGAACAATCCTTTCAGAAGGGTAATTCTGCCTCTCCAGCGCAGCCTTGTCAGTGTTTATCATCACCCAGGGAGGGGCCAGCTTCTGCTGGGCCCCCTAAACATGACGGCATTCAGCACCGCCTGCATGCGTGGGAAGTCCTTGGCATGGACAAAGCGCCCGCTGTATGTACGTCTGTCTGTGAGTATGAGTGTGTGTGTGTGTGTGTGTCTGCGTGTGTGTGTGTGTGTGTGTGTGTGTGTGTATGTGTATGTGTATGTGTATGTGTATGTGTATGTGTGTGTGTGTGTGTGTGTGTGTGTGTGCGTGTAGGAGGGTTTCCCAAGTCCATGTTGCACATAAAGTTGGCTTTGTGCCTGCCGTGCGTAGAGACGACCAGGGTCTTGTGTGACCAACAGGAAAGGGGTTGGGGAGGTGGGGTAAGGGGGGGGGGGGGGAGTCTGGCATGGAGAGAAAAAACACAGACTAGGAAAAGAGGGAGGGAAGGGGGGCGGGGGGGGGGGGGGGCAGGAAAGGCTAATGTTGGGCAGCTCACAGAGAAGTAGACATGACGTACGGGGCAGACGGCAATCTCTGCAGCTGGAGAAAAACAGAAGCGCCGCACAGACGGCGAGAGAGAGAGAGAGAGAGAGAGAGAGAGAGAGAGAGAGAGGGAGTGAGATTTGATCTTCAGTAGTCTCAAATACAATGGCCCAAAGAAGTCCTTCCCAGAACTCATAATTTCTCTCACGCAAGTGGGAGATGAGATCAAAAGATTTTTATATGGATTTTTATTCAGATTGATGAGTGCCAGGTTCTTGTGAAGACACATACAAACTGTTGGTAGGACTCAGAAAGGGTCAAATTAGGTAATGAACGTCGTATAACTTTAAGAGCTGACTCTAACCCTTTTCAGAAGGGATGTGTCTCTGTCTGGTTGGCTATAAATATGAATATTTTCGGCCAGACAGTCAATGGAATGTATCACATGTTGCATGCCATCACCATAGATTGGGCTAATTGTAGCAGCAACATGGAATACATGACCTCTCGCCTTTGTGATGAAACAGAATGCATAAAAATTGTGTTATTATGTGTCCTATGTCTGTTATTTTGGTGGTTAAAAAGTCGGAAAAACAAAATGGAAAACCTAAAAGTACACTGTTGAAGGACTTCCTTTCTATTTGTGGCGCTAACTCCAGCATATATACTTACAATACAGTTTAGTCTAGCATGATATGTCCCTATAATTCCAGCATGTTATAATTAGACATGGATTAATGACTTAATTAACTCAGGTTTACTAACTCAGGCCTTCAATGTGCAAAAACAACCAAGATAATATATGTCAATACATTATGTAAATTGAACAATGGGGTGGATTACATTTGCAGAGAAAGAATCCAACCGAGAATAATCAAGATGTGGTTTGGCTTCCATTGCTAGATCCCTTGAGAAGGGCTGCCTCACCCACTAAATCTCTTACAGACCTGCTCTCTAGAGGCTCTCAACATGGTAGCCAGTTAAACACAGGCCCTCCCAGATTTCCAAATTGCCCACGTGAGAGACAGAAAGTGTTGAATCAAACCAGAAGTGAATGGCAAAGCGTTTGGTGGTCAATACGGATAATACCTTTTTTTAATACCCTGATGATCCCACTACTATTGAATAAAGAAAGTAATTTAGCAACAGAAATTAATTAATATCCGATATCCATCATAAATATATTTGACATTGTACATAGACTATTTCTTTACTAGATTCAAAACATGCACTTTTGTAAAATATGTCTCCAGATATGAATTCTACGTGAAATCACCTTCCCTGTGTCGGTTTATCATTAGAAGAGAATAAAAAAAGGATGTCTACGTATCTTACATGATCTGTTTTCAGAATATACATTCAAAAATGAATCTCAACAAAGGGAAACATTTAAAGTTGCAGACCCAAATCATGCGAAACCTGATGTTAGCTGCATTTCCCCCACTTTTCTGTTTGTTTTACACGTCTGCTGCGACAGCAGAAAGCAGAATCCAAGCAGAGGGAATCCATCTTCAGGATGAGGGCCTTCACTGGGCCCAGCGCAGCCTAGTGGGCCGTGGCAGACCGGTTTCCCACGCGTAAATGCAGGTATAGGCAGAATCGAGCCCTTTACGGCCTCGGAAAAAAGCAATAAAAATGTTGTTGTGTGACCGTGGCCATCTGTATAAGGTTAAAAGCCCTTCCTGTAAACAAGGCGAAGAGAAGAGCGCCGCTCGCGCTCCAACCAATGGGATGCCGCCACCTTGGCGAGCCGCTCATCCCCATTTTGCTTTGCTATCTAGCTTCGCTCCTGAATGTATCTGTACACGTCTAAATTATATATATCTATTGAACATATATTGTTGAACAACATTGTTCTTTCCTTCAATTATTTATTCTACATTTCATTGACATGTGCACATTTCATAATTCGAATTAAACATGAACAATGAATGATTGTAATGTTGAACAGACCATCATTCACAATTCACTGGCGTTCGGTACGTGTTGGCATCGATAAACAGTGTTTTATACTTTATATTAGCCCCGATTAGCTACAACTATCATATCAAATACACCCCTAACAACCCTTACAAAACAATTATATACTAGTATGTATTGAACTACTGTGATAACCAAAGACGAACATATACTTTCATTGCCAAGGTGATGTGTATGATTCAATCAACCAGGTCTGGAGCCTTTTCTATTGATATTTCTACATCAGACCTAACCAACCCATATATTGTTAAAAAATGTGTAGACAAAGATTGTAGATCTTTTTTGTAGTATCTATTGTGTGCCAGGCCTGCATCTTAAATCTTCTTGTAAATATTCACATTATTATTATTATTATTGATTGTATTATTACTATAAGCATTTCCTGCATTATCAATTCAGTAAACACTGAGACTTCTGTGCAAGTTTTTGAGTGTGTGTCTGTGTGTGAGTCTGCGCGTGTGCACCCGAGGATAAATCAGAAACCGAGAATGAGGCCTATTCGCCAACAGAAATTACAGGAAACCAAAGAAAAAAGTATAGATTGTTGATTCTTAATCATTATCGAAGCCTAGTCCTGCCTGATTAAATTGGATCGCAAAGTGTTGTTAAAATTCGGCAACTGATATGAATAGAAAGCAAAAAGGTTAACCGTAAGTCCTTATCGAAAACCTGTCCAAACCTCCAAAGAGAAATGGTTTTCATATTCAATCTCTTGTTTGCGTTACGATGAACAACAGCGCAGCCTGCCATCGACCGTTGGCCACAGCTTAGGCTGGTAAGCGTTTAAATAACCCAAAGCCTAAGTTCTACATGGAATACATTACACAGTTGCGAAAGGATTGTACTTAAGTTACACAAGTCTCTGACCGACTCATCGGGTCAAGATACAGGCGCACGATGGCGCAGGAACTTCAATGTATCCTACATTGCTTTCGAATGAACGTGAACTTTTTCATTCTTTAAGTACATTTAATCCTGACGCCACGTCTTCATGAATAATATAAATAAAAGTTATATGTTGCGTTTTTAGGTCTTTGAGTATAATATATTTTCTCATAACGAATGTGACCCAACTCATTGCAAATTTCAATACCACAGAAAGTTTCCCTGAGAAACATTAAACAAACATCATATCATAATCAAAAGTCAGCTGCATATCCACAAATATCACGTCCAGTAACACTCCACCGCAGCTTGTTGCTAACAACACACTGTACAGGCCAACCATGTGGTAATCAGTCCAACAACCTTGGGCATGGAGCAAACGTCATTAGCTTAGCCAGAACCTATCTCTTCAGTGTATTCAAAAGATATAAATAGCTCTCATACTCACACCGACAGATCTTTCACGGGCCCTTTTTAGTGAAGATAAATCAACAGGTCAGAACGTTTTACAGTACGGCGCCTCTAAGTCGGTCCAAACACCCGCGGCGTACAATGCATGCACACATATGCACTCAGTCAGACGCGCACTCACGCAACGCAACACACAACGCAGGCGGCGTAACACATGTTGCCCTCTCAGACGTCTCCCAGTTCATATCCCAGCCCGAGCGGAGCTCCAGACACACGTTTGCTCCACCTCCTTCAGAGTCTCTTTAAGTTGAAAGAAGGGTGTGGGCGCAGCCCGGGCTGCAGTACTGCATCATTCACACAAGTTTGGCCTGAAAGAACCACACCCAGTTAAAGAAAAAGAACCGAGAGAGAGAGAGAGAGAGAGAGAGAGAGAGAGAGAGAGAGAGAGAGAGAGAGAGAGAGAGAGAGAGGGAGGGAGAGAGAGAGAGCCAACAGACAGAGAGAGAGAGAGAGAGAGAGAGAGAGAGAGAGAGAGAGAGAGAGAGAGAGAGAGAGAGAGAGAGAGAGAGAGAGAGGGAGGGAGGGAGAGCGAGAGAGAGCCAACAGACAGAGAGAGAGAGAGAGCGAGAGAGAGAGAGAGAGAGAGAGGAGGGAGAGAGAGCCAACAGACAGAGAGAGAGAGAGAGAGAGAGAGAGAGAGAGAGAGAGAGAGAGAGAGAGCAAACAGACAGAGTGAGAGAGAGAGAGAGAGAGAGCAAACAGACAGAGTGAGAGAGAGAGAGAGAGAGAGAGAGAGAGAGAGAGAGAGAGAGAGAGAGAGAGAGAGAGAGAGAGAGAGAGAGAGAGAGAGAGAGTGTGTGTGAGAGAGAGAGTAATAGAAAAAAGTGGGAGAGAGCAGGAGGGAAACACTTAACAACAACAAGGGAGGAGTTAGGAAACTTTAGCCGGATTTTAGGTTTACTCTGTGCCTTGAAATAACCAAAGAATACTACATGACGCATGGTGGCCATTGCTGTTTGTTGTTTGGTTCAGCGGCTCGGTTGCTGCTGAACCCAGCAGCCAGTTGGCAGTGAGCGGCTCTGACCCTAACCACTGTCCAGATAAAAGAGTTTAGTTGGTTTCCTGTGTTTGGCTTTGTAAACAGTTGTTGGCGTTCTAATTTATTTGTGTGTGTGTGTGTGTGTGTGTGTGTGTTTTATTTGTATGTATTTCCACCTGTTGCCGTATGTCTCTATAGCTGTGCCCTTTCCTGTGTGTGTGTGTGTCTGTGTGTGTGTGTGCACAAATATGCCAATGTCGTATGTCAGTGTGTCTGTGCCTGCGTGTGTATTTAGTTTGTTTGTCCACGTGTGTCCATATGTGCTGTGACAGGGTGCATGTGGGAACATGCGTAGGCACGGTTAGCCTTGTATGTGTGTGTGTGTGTGTGTGTGAGTGCGTGTGTGGGGCGGGGGGTTTGTTGATGGCTTACAGCTGCCCTCTCCTTCCTTGCTGAGTGGGCTAGACCATCCTTTGTGTAACGTTGTAATCATACAGTACACCTACATCTGATCTGAGTTATCAATCTTGCTGTTTAAGTCATCAATTCATTCTATTTAACCGTAAACACAGACTTGGTGCCTGTGTTGATTTCAGTGTGGTGGTTGAATACTTTATCCCCTGAGCCCTGGCCTGTAGCACATATATTGTATTCAGTGTATTGAAGCCTATAGACTGAATTTTAGTTTGATATCACACTGTCGATGTGCTTGACTCTATGCCGCTAAGCTCTCCTTGAATGATCTCTGAGCGTAGAATTCCCTTACATTTCCTGAAATGAGAGCTGAAATACCAGCAATATAAACACAGATGTCTGCATGTGTCATGGGACATTTTGTACTGGAAAAGCAAGCTAATCCCTGGTTACCATTATTATGTTCATTTATGGTCATAATTACACAGTATGTAATCATATGTTCACCTTCTACAAAAAGGCCTCTCTTTAAGGCGAATGGAGGTAATAATTAACAGTTACGTGCTGGATTGTGGTTAGAGAAACCAAGCAACATTACCTGTTAATATCCTAGTGGGGGTGCACAATGAATGACAGTTATAACGATGTCTGCATATCAAGGTTCTGAGACGAAGTTCCTCATAGTGTAATCATTTAACCTAAAACTCAATTGAAACAGGAATTTGCATAGCTTTATGGATAATCAAGCCAAGTGATCAAATTGCCGACAATGTTTGCACATTAGTTTCTATTTACAGCCAAATATTGTGTTGCTAGGGGATGACCGTTTCCATCAAAGTGATCAAATTAGCGGTCAGAGAGGAAGAAATGTTTATTCACCGTCTAATCATTTCCATTTAAGCCTTGCTAGGAAGTTCCGACAGAGCACGGCATGCAGTATCTATAAACGGTATAGCTTTGTTTGTGTACCTAATATAAATGACCAATACTGTCAAGACTCACCAAAGAGGAAATGGCCGACAACAAAATTGTACAATTGCCACAAAAACCCCAATAAATACTGTTGTTTTGTTGCTAGTTGAATAGTGTGTATAAGGGTATACTGAAATATTGACTGACTTGTTGTAAGGTGCTGTACCCAATTATCTGACAAAGGAGAGTTCAAGGCTAAAACTATAAAAGTCTATGCTTTGGCATAGTGCCAAGGCGGCAAGTAGACAAAGACACCCAAAACACACACACCGAGACACAGACACACACACACACACACACACACACACACACACACACACACACACACACACACACACACACACACACACACACACACACACACACACATACAGACACACACACACATACAGACACACACAGATGCACACACACAAACACACACTCGTAGACACACAGACGCACACAGATGTACACACATACACACACACACACACACATGCACACGCAAACACACGTGAGAACACAAACACAGAGGATATCAGTAACAGGGAGGCGTGCCAGACAGGTCAATCCGCCAGTACCACTGGGTGTCTTTGAGAACATCCTGAGGGTGAGAGAAAGCATGTATGATGCAGCGAGTGTGTAGTAATACATGCATTTCTACAAGCGTTTCTTGTTCGTGTTTATTTGTATTTGTGTGTGGACATACCGAACATGCATGGGAGGAAGTAATGCATTTAATACAAGGGTGTGTGTATGTGTGTGTGTGTGTGTGTGTGTGTGTGTGTGTGTGTGTGTGTGTGTGTGTGTGTGTGTGTGTGTGTGTGTGTGTGTGTGTGTGTGTGTGTGTGTCTGTGTGTGTGTGTGGGTGAGAGTGTGCATCGGTGTCCGTTTGTCTTTGTGCGCCCATGAGTCACCCTGGGGTGGCCCCACCCAACGTGGGCGGTTGATCCGGTGGGGCAGGAGTGTTTGCCCTCTGTCAGTGTGTCTGTTCCAGAGAACACTATAACTGGACTCTTTGTTCCAAATGTCACTTCTACTCCCAAATTAATTATTACTAACAACCTCTCTCTCTCCCTCTCTCTCTCTCTCTCTCCCTCTCTCTCTCTCTCTCTCTCTCTCTCTCTCCGTCTCTCTCTCTCCGTCTCTCTCTTTCCGTCTCTCTCTCTCTCTCTCTCTCTCTCTCTCTCTCTCTCTCTCTCTCTCTCTCTCTCTCTCTCTCTCTCTCTCTCCCCTCTTTATCCCTCTCATGTCATCTATCAGACTCAATGCTGCCACTGAATCAATTCTGCATCAATTCTCTTTTTAGGTTGACCCACAATGCACCAGGTTCCTGTATGCTTGCATGTTATTGTCTATTTTGTGTTGCTCCATTGCTGCTAATCTCTCTCGCCACCGTCCCATCTCAGTTTCATATTGTGTATGTTGTACATGCGTCACTTACGAAGATTAGTTTTGCGTTGGTGATAGCATTTGCAGATTTGTTCGACCTCTGATTGAATTGCTTCTTTGTAATGACTTCCATCGTACTGCACTCTGATGTGCGGTGCTGTCGGACTGTCTCTCATAAAATGCATTACTCTGTCTATTCCTGAAATAGTTTACTGCAAGAGCTTAGGTGCTGTGGATGTATTAAAACACGTTTGTCTGATTTAGCTCACCATGACCAGAAGTGGAGCCAGCCAGCAGGGGCTGGTTAAGAATAGTTAGAATAGTTAGTTAAAAAATTACATTAATCTGGAACACGTTGGATATCTCCAGAATTCTTCTTGAAGAGGTTGTGGGTACTTTTTTTTTTTTATGGCCACCTGTTGTAACAGAGTGAGCAGGAAAAATCCATAACCGTCTGAGGACATTTGCGTTGAGTTCATGCCAGCTGCATTTTGTTTTGTTGCAGTTGTTTCAAAAGCTCCTTTCAAGTTGAATTCGTTATGGTAAAGCTAGGGATAGGTTGACACTAGGAGAGAAACACTGCCAATATTTGGAAAAAAAAATCCCAGGAATACACAGAATCAAGGTGATGGATGTCCTCGTAAACAAAATGTGGATTTAATTCCCTTCACAACATCAGGCCCCTGTGTGTCACTCTAACGCTTGTTCTAACACCAACCGGCCCAAGAGCTGTTCTTGTGAAGAGCTTATTACTGTGAGTATCTCAATCAGTGCCATATTGGTCACGTCACTTATTGGTTATATATATGCCTCCCTTGCTCCTCTCTCTGTTTGTGCCTAATAGTGATCGACTTGCATCAGATTGTAATACTTCAAAGCATTATCACTTTAGGAATAAACATTGTGGCTTCAAACCCTGAAGAACTCAGCAGCACATTAAAAAGGTGATACTTTCTAGATTAACATAATTTATGAATGCACTGACTATCGAGCAAACACCACACCAAAATATCCAACTTTATTCAGCTGGGTTCTGATGACAGAACATATTAAACGTTGCATGCGTCTAATAGTATGTGAGTTGCCATGGTATAGGTCAAAATATAAATTGTAAGACTTGAAGGCATGCTGGCAATATGGAAATACTTAAACAGAGGCTGATGTCGGAGCAGCGGTCCAGCCCTGAACATGAGGACACTGAGTGAAGACAGACCAGGCTTGTACCTTTATGGAGTCAAATTATCAGATTTACCAGCATTGGCTTATTAACAAATTATCCCCACGTATCATTCAATTTTCAGACCTTTTTTGTTAACACTGTAATATAGATTTTTCTTACTTGTTTGAATTTCACACACAAAGTTCTTTTTTATATGTATTTAACATTTCCCCCACCTGAAATAAACAGAGCAGCGAAACACAAGCGAGAAGAACTGAACATATACAGAGTTGGTGTTTAATATCGCAGGGGTTTATTTTCAGGCCTCGTGGTTCCCAAGCTGCCATGTGTTACCCAAATGGAACCTTTCTTTCTTTTTTTTTCTATAAGACGCAATTGCCAAGTGACTCACAGCCTACATGTTTAAACAATATGCCGATGACTCCCTGCTATAAATCCGCTCTAATTTTCTCCCACCACACCCAGCACCATCTTCTGTTACTGATCACCTCCATTGTTTGCTGCGTCTAAGACAAGAATGTGCAACAGAATGCAAACATCCTTCAATGGGTTGGGGGGAGTCTCTATACGTCCAAATAAAGAGTAAGGTGAAGCCGCAGAGCAGTTGTGGTACGGGTCAACGACAAGCAATTTGTAACCATTCACCATGTGTCACCCGCTGAATACCCTCATTGTACGTCTGGTTCCACGCAGATGGATCAGCGTCAGGTTACCGCCATCCACTTGATGAATTACTGTAAATAACCGAGCTATTTAACCTGAAAACCCTCAGTGTTTTGAATCTTGGCACGCGGTGCTAAGTAGAATTGAACTCTGTCCATGTTGAAGTGTACGATGGAGAGCAGCTCACCATATATATCAGGCTGTACAGAGATCTTTCTTGTATCCAAGACCTGAGAGAAAAAAGTGTTATTAGTTCTATACGTTTTCGATTACCTTGCTTTAGTCCAATCTTAAGTGAGTGGACTTGAATTAACACAAAGAACGTGCAAAATGTAAAACGCATGAAACTAAAAGCCATCCTGGATTCTAAAACCTTGCCTCGGTTGGCCTCCCAGCTCCTCCTTAGTGATTGCTTGTATTCTCCTGATCTGTTGGATGAAATCTCAGTCACGAACACACCGGTCCGTTATTGACCCAACAAGTGAATCGCTCTGTGGCTTCCTGGTTCTGGTAGCATGGAAGGATGGATAGCATTGAATATGTGTGCATTTGACTCCACAGTTACTCTCGACTATAGCTCTTCCAGATCTACATTAGCTGATTTTAGTGTTGGACAAGTGTTTTCCTCATTCCCAGCTAAAGCACTTAAAGGTATTTTACATGCACTTTACATTGCATGTCGTTAGTCATTGGCAAGCCTCCATCATAAATAGGGCCATGATGATTTACTTTCGAAATTTTCCTCGTTTTAGTCATCCATTTATTATTTTACTTGCACCCAAATGTGTGAGAGTGCATGCATGTTTAGCTATAATTAGCATTCTTGCTGTTGAATGTTTGTATAATGAACAGGAATATGAAAAAGGGCAAGATATGTCACTTCATTAATTTCAAAACAGACAAATATATACCCCTCTGAGATTTGAATATCAATTGTAAAGTAAATCAATGTACTTTTACCAGTCACAGGTGCATAAAATATGTACTCTTTTCTGCAATGTTGCTAATTTATATCAGTTGGGTTTACATCTGTTTAACCTTTCTTTGCCAATGTCTGTTGCAAAATACTGTAAACAAAATCATGCTAAATTATACTGCATAGAAAGTGATTTAGAACACTGCAAAAGGAAAAGGGCCTATTCCTAAGTATCTTTTGTTTAGGTTGTCAAAGGGGATTTTCAAGAATGTGAAGCTGTCTTTTAATGTGAAAACACAGCATCAAAACACTGAACTCGCCACCGCTAAACAGAAACATGTCAAGTTGCACCTGAAAGCTTTGACTAAGATGTCGGGGGTGTTCGTACGCATGTAAAAACAACGCTTCCAAGTGTATTCACATGCACAAACTTGTTATTCACACAGGCACACACACAGGCACACACACACATGCACACAAACACACAGGCACACACAGGCACACAAATACAAACACACACACATGCACACAAACACACAGGCACACACACACACACACACACACACACACACACACACACAGGCACACAAATACACACACACACACACGCACGCACACACAAAGGCTCTGTCGTGTAAGCCATGCGCTCACTTGCGGATGTCTGTTGGCATCTGGCTCTGATTTCCTTTCTCTGTGTCGTAGACGCAAAGGTTTGAAGCATGAGTCACAAACCCTCAGACCTCCGGGGCACCCTAGTCTGCCTCTTTAGACACAATGCACCGTCGTGGCAAATGTCACCGCCATTTTGGAAGATAACAGTAATAGAGTCATTCTCCTCTTTCAAGACTTAACACCTTGGTCTGTTGGTGTGACTTGTTCAATGGATAATGGGCTGCTTGAAATCAGTAGCTCATATTCTTGGTATTATAATGCAGAATTATACTATGAAAACATATAATATCAAAATGATAAGTAAATATGTAAAAGTAATTATAAATCAAATAAAAATATGTCTTTGAATACTATGCAGTCACATGGCATTTTAATGAAGGCCATGGATTTCGTTTGGTTGGGCTATGTATATTATGTTAATATCTGTTTCGTGGCTTTAGTTCCTATTTGTTTGAAATACTAACCCTCATACAACTGTGCATACAGTTGATGGACCAAAGACTTCGTCATACAACGAAACAAATCACTGAGGTAATTTCATGAAACATGAATCAAAGCCCAATAGTTCACACACAATAGAAAATCGAAGCCAAAAAGACCAAACCACAGAGGTCACAACCCCCCCTAATGTTCGTGGCTCTCGACAACATGCAGGACATGTTATTCACTTTTATGATTGATTTTTGGAAACCGTGGTCGTTTCTTTTATTGGATTTCTCCAGCACTCGGCAAGGGCGATGTGACGCACAATACGCAGCTCAAACCAAATCATGTTCCTTTAATGACCCTGTAGTCACGTGGCCGTCGGGGGGCCGTCGGGGGGCCACGCAGCGAGGAGGGAAGCCAAACACGACTGTGTCCGCCTCGTCTACTCAGCGATTTATTAAGGAGAGGACACTAGTGTTGACACAGTGTTTACAACTATTCCTGCTCTGACTTTGGGTCCCGAGGAAGCAGTGTCTGTTCACCATCCTTTCGTTTAGCAGGCCTTTTTTATCCAGAGTGATTTACATGGATTACGTTCAGGTACCTACAAGTCATGAATGAGTAAAGGGCTGTTTGGGCATTTGGCTCAGGGATGCCTACAGGTAGACGCAGAACGTTTCTGGAGGGGAGTCAAACATTCTTACCAGTAGACATCCTGCTCCAATGCTGGGATGAGTCGAATAAATCACAAGATACAGGCGAGGAGATCAGGTGGCTGATCGACCATGTAGAGAACATGAGGGAATAAGTTCTCCCTCTCTCGCTCTCTGGTTATGGGCTGTGCCTCTGTGGCTCATTTCACAAGTAGGCAGATTGAGTGACAAGTATTAAGAAGCTTCACTGCTTTACAGACTTCATTCTCTTTGCACAAAGTTACTGAAAAAGCCACGCGGCACAGATGAAAATATTGAAATATATATTCAACCACGAGTCAACACTGTTCTGGGATTTTAATTAAACTGCAGTGAATAGAGATATATTTCTCATTGAGTTGTTTATCAATACTTGTTTTTTTTTCAGTAATTCTATGTTGCACCTTTTCCACCCTGGCAGATGCTATTCATTCAATATGACCAATAGACATTCATGAAAAGCCAAGAAACGAGTGGACCAAATTGAATGAGTCAGAAACATTAAGCTATGTAATGCTAGCACATTTGATACAAAAATATCATGCTCCCCCCTATCACCCCTCATTAACACAGACACATTCTAAGGCTTTCCTCCAGAAGCCTACAATAGACTCTGCCCCTGTCTGCTTCCAATCTGGCCTGCTAGCACTGTACCTCTTTCCAGTCTGCCAGCTGGTCCTCACTGTCAGCAGAAGTACGGCTTGCTCTGATGGGAACCAGATGGTTCGCTCACACACACGCATATACACGCACACACACACACACACACACACACACACACACACACACACACACACACACACACACACACACACACACACACACACACACATACATACACACACACACACACACACCCGCACACACACATACAACAAACTCACACACACACTCTCACACACACAAACACACACACACACACACACACACACACACACACACACACACACACACACACACACACACACACACACACACACCCGCACACACACATGCACATACAACAAACTCACACACACACACACACACACACACACACACACACACACACACACACACACACACACACACACACACACACACACACACACACACACACACACATATACATCACTCTAAGACACACACAGATACGTGAGACGTACATCCTCTCTGCTAAGTTCAAAGATGACCCCTTGCTACCTCAGCCGACCCCAATACTGCTACCTTTATTTCACCAATTAAAGTGGAAAGTGAGGTAGAGAGGGCAATAAAGAGAGGGAGAGGGAGAGAGTGAGAGAGAGAGAGAGAGAGAGAGAGAGAGAGAGAGAGAGAGAGAGAGAGAGAGAGAGAGAGAGAGAGAGAGAGAGAGAACCAACATTCGTGTGTGTGTGTGTGTGTGTGTGTGTGTGTGTGTGTGTGTGTGTGTGTGTGTGTGTGTGTGTGTGTTTATGTGTGTGTGTCTGTGTGTGTGTGTGTGTGTGTGTGTGTGTGTGTGTGTGTGTGTGTGAGTGTGTCTGTGTGTGTGTTTGTGTGTGTGCGCTTGTGCGTGTGTGTGTGTGTGTGTGTGTTTGAGAGAAAGAAAGGCACCTGTCTTAATTTTTTATAACTTATATTTAGAATATTGAATTTCACATTTCTATCTCAATTATTACTGTTTCCCCTTTTAACTGTTGTTCCAAAACAAATATTTATCTTAGTTGTAATGCATTCATTGTGTCTACCCTTGAGATTAATATTTATAGCTTTCTTTTATCACAGACACATATATTGGTAGATGTTTTTTTCTTTACCTGACATGTTTCGATGGATATACTTCCGTCACACTACACCCGTGTGATCTTCTGATGAAGACGGAAGTATATCCGTCGAAACCCGTCGGGTAAAGAAAATAACATCTACCAATATATGTGTCTGTGATAAAAGAAAACTATCAATAAACATTTATCTTATAATGTAAACATTGTTTTAAAATGATTATTTTTATAAATGCATTGAATATTCAACAATGATTGAATGTGGTGTTATATAAAATCGTAGATACATTTGATGTGTCACCTACATCAATTAGCATGATTAACTGCTGTCAGGCTGATAAACATGTCATGTTTGTGACAGATCTTTTCATAAGGCTCTCAGTTTGAAAATCAACTTTCAGGTAATGACTGTTGTAAAGGGAGGACTTTATATGATTGAAATAGGATCGGTTTACTAGTTACAGTTTTAACATATCGGCTGTGCATGTGGACTGAGTCAGTCAAACCAGGACATAAGGAACACGAGCGCTGCTTAAACAGCGGAACTAAGCAGTCTTCTTTGTTAACGCTCAACATCTCGTGTAATTCTATAATAAAGATAGAGGACAGAAAGGGTACGTAGTGCGAAGCCTCGCCTTGCAGCCTCTCACTTAGCACGTTGAGGAGTCTGAGAAAACACAGACCCCGCCACACGACTCAGGGAATCAAGTTAAATTAGGATGTTTAAGTTGGTTGCCCTGAGCTCACATTTCTTTGTTTACAGCGGCCAAGCTGTCCTGTTCCCCAGCTGTATCTGAGCTGTCTGTAGGCTTGTACTGCCAGAAGCGACAACAAATCAAACAACTTTCTTTTCTTTCTTCCTTCTTCTTTCAATTCGTTTCGGTATGTGTCAAGAGGGAGATGTTTGTTCAGAATTCAAGTGATCTTATAGAAATGGACCAAACGGCAGGCCGGGTGTTTTTATGGCAACAGATTCCAGTTCAAAGATTGCTATTCCAACTGTATACTTAAACCAGGCATGCAACCTTTCACGGGTTCTTCTAGTGCTTGTAAGATAGGTGCCGTACATATATTGTGTCCAAAATGTATTACTCAATATTTAATTTTTTTGATGATATCTAAATCTTTCCAAAATATATTCTGTCACTGAATAAGCAGTATAAAAAACTTTTATACTATACTTTATCCAGTAAATTGCAAATGATCAATTTACTGGAAATTACGGTAAATCTACAGTCAATGCTATTATGCTGACATTTATTTTGACTACTTCTACTACTGTCGGTAATGGAACTGTGGGTCCTAATCCAATATTTCAATAATCTCGGGTTAGTGTTCTAATTTTAGCATTCAAGCTATTTTATGTGGATAATTGAATGCATGAAAATAAATTAACTTTTTATTTAGTAATAATATTTTTAATGTACATCAATCATAACATTCTTACAGGTAGGGACCAAAATATTAAATAGTTGATGCTTATGTAATAAATGAAAATTGGATCTTATAATTGCTCCTAATAAAAGTTAATGCGCTTTCCGGAGGTGTTTCCCCAGTAATTGCTATACCAATACCCAACTCTGGACAGGCTTTCCTTTTTCCTACTCTATGTATATATATATATATATATATACAGAAAACTATCAATAAACATTTATCTATATATATAAACATTTATATATATATATATATATATATATATATATATATATATATATATATATATATATATATATATATATATATAAAAAGATAGACCACCGTCAGCGCTCGTCACACTGACAGTTTCTGTTTGTTATCCCAACTGAACTGAATGGGCCTGCATTTGGCCTACCAGGACCTAGCGTCTCCCCCCCTATTCAAAACCACGACCCTCTGATTCCCTGCCACAAACTGTTCCCTTCGACTTCATTTGCTGGCTGTCTGTCCCCCTCCTCCCTGCCATCCAACCGTAACCCGGGGACTCATCAGCACAGTGGTTAGGCCCAGGGGATGAAGAGAGAGAGAGGGAGAGAGAGAGAGAGAGAGAGAGAGAGTGAGAGAAAGAGAGAGAAAGAGAGAGAGAGAGAGAGAGAGAGAGAGAGAGAGAGAGAGAGAGAGAGAGAGAGAGAGAGAGAGTCAGAGAGAGAAAGAGAGAGAGTCAGAGAGACAGAGAAAGAGAGGGAGAGAGAGAGAGAGAGAGAGAGAGAGAGAGAGAGAGAGAGAGAGAGAGTCAGAGAGAGTCACGAGAGAGAGCGAGAGAGGCGAGAGAGAGAGAGAGAGAGAGAGAGAGAGAGAGAGAGAGAGAGAGAGAGAGAGAGAGAATGAGAGAGAGACAGAGAGAGAGAGACAGAGAGAGAGAGAGAGTGAGATAGGGAGAGAAGGAGAGAGAGACAGAGAGAGAGAGAGATGGAGAGTAAGAGAGGGAGAGTGAGAGAGGGGGGGAGAGAGAGAGAGGCAGAGAGAGAGACAAGCAGAAACAGAAAAGAATGTGTGCCACGTGTAAAGGTAGAGTACACTTATACCGCCACAGGTTTTCTTGGATTCTTCAAAATTTAAGGGTTGCCCTTTTAGATTTTTCCTTAAGGCTGGTGGTGAAGGAAAAGCGAGTTGAATCGTTTTATGATTGTGCGTCAATGGGTCTCATCTGGGGCTAAATCCATCAGCAGTCAGCCACAGGGCTTCCATTCCAAACCAAAGTAAAGTGGTTCAAATGTGGAGGCTCCACGAGGAAGAAAACTCAAACGGGATCGAGCGTTTCAACATGTGAAGCTTTAGTCACGAGCCAGAGCGTGAGAGAGAACAAAAAGCAGTATAAAGATCAGATATCCTGACAGACCTCCTTCACAGATCCACTTGAAGCCCAACAATTTGCCCAGGCACGAGGTGAAATCCCCTGGCCTTGTTCTTTACGTCCTGAAGAGCACTACAGACTCCATAAGCGGATCTGTTGCAGGGAGAGCATGACGGCAGATTGCTGTATGGTCTTCAGATAACCTTGGACCACTGGGAGCGTATTCAGGGCCACATAGCCGATGCGATTCTTTAATGAGATCTACGCTCTGGAGAATAGGCCACGGCCCTGAAATGAATAATGAACAACCCCATGCCTGTCCGTGGTCCCAGATCTGTGGATCCGCTCACGAGATCCTACATGTGCATACATGACTATAGGACCTTTGATCGTGACTAGAATGCATTTAATCTGAAAAAAGACACACTGCATGCGTTCTCTCGAAAGGCATCTTCCCACAAACAAAAACCCAGCTCTTTGAAAGCACATGACGTATCTATGTAGCCTACAGGGCACGTTAGCCTCTGGCTACACTATTAGCGTAAATGTAATTTCAAATGCCGCCCCAGGTGTCAGCGTCAGAGAGATTGCAGTATAATGTAATTCTAAAGGCACGTCACAGTCCTCCTTTCTTTGACCTCTTCATTTCCCTAACTGGGAAGCAGCTGTGTTTGGCACATACATGAACGACGCTAATCCGTTTCAATGTTCTTTGTTGTTTACATTTCAAATTCGCTCGTCGTCTTCCTTGCAGCACACAAACTCTCTATTGTAATTGCAAGCTAACCGTCCGCCAGAGAGTTTGTTTATTCGCATCTGTGGGAAAGGGGTGGTGGGGCCCCTGAATATCCGCTCACCTGACAGAGGCAGAACGTGCCTAAACGTTTCATCTTCATCGTACATCGGTGAAGGGACCGGAGGTAACGAGAGCCAGATGGCGGCTACGCGACACGCCAGTCAGGCCTGGTTAAAGCACCACAGGGGAGAGATGAGGCAGAGCCGGGGCTCAGACCGGAGCCCTGTCTTACAGGGGCCGCTTGAAGTGGGGGCGCAAGGACACATATCGTTACCATTCGGAGGGCAACGATGAACAGAGCACATTTGTTTGGGGGCTTTTGTTTTTTTCAAAGTGGAACGAGAGGGAGAGAGACATATAGAAGAGGAGAGAGAGAGAGAGAGAGAGGGGGAGGGAGAGAGAGAGAGAGAGAGAGAGAGAGAGAGAGAGAGAGAGAGAGAGAGAGAGAGAGAGAGAGAGAGAGAGAGAGAGAGAGAGAGAGAGAGAGGGAGGGAGGGAGGGAGGGAGAGAGAGAGAGAGAGAGAGAGAGAGAGAGAGAGAGAGAGAGAGAGAGAGAGAGAGAGAGAGAGAGAGAGAGAGAGAGAGATACAGAGAGATACAGAGACAGAGAGAGATGATCTCATGGGCTTTACATTTGTGTCGCAAGCTAATGCTAGTAGACTGTTTACTCTCATACCCCATATTTAATAGTGTTTAACGATGTTCATTAAGGTACAGCAGGAAGAGACGGGCATGAAATCATGCCCGAGAGGTATTAATATCACAAGTTCTGAGAGAGGCAGGCTGTCCCAGACCGATGATTAAAGAAACATGTGACCCTTAGCATCAAAAACACAACACTTTCCAGAGGCTTTCGCCCCCTATAATTTAACAGTAACTATTTTCCTCTGAGAGATATATTTCCACTAATTAAAATATGTCTTGTTTTATTCACAGTTCAAATACATCTTTTGCCCTGCCTACATCTATCAAAGCGCTTGACTGTAATGAATGAATGATTCACTAGTTTCCCATATAATGCATGTACCCTGATGTCCCAATCAAAGTGGCACGGAGAAATCTTATTCAGCATCTAGTCCAGATCCTTTTTTATCCCCCTCCCATTTATCTCCCTCCCTCCTGGAGAAAAAGGGCGAGAGAGAGAGAGGGAGAGTATGCCAGTCAGTTACTGGAACGGCCAGCCGACCGTGTGGAAAGTCTGGTTCAGTATGGCATGGTGTCAAACTCATGGGAGTGTACACATTTTGGGAGGGAGCTAGATGTGTAGAAAGAGAAAGGAAGGGAAAGAGAGAGAAAAAAAGAGAGCGGAAAAGTGTATGCATTTGTGTTTGGTTGCATGTGTGTGCCAGTGTGTGAATATGGTGTCTGTTGGTGCCTCTGTTAAGACTTGTATATGAGTCTGAAGATTGTAAGCCAAATAATCCTATAGGAAGACGGGGGGGAATACTTTACCGGCACATTTACGCTAAAGCATCAAGGGATTACATGTACGGTAATCTAAAAGGGACTTTGTTCCTACCCGTTGATTCTGTGTGAGAATACAATGTGACTCAGATGGAAATCCTTTAAACCACTTGAGTTCGCCAATCAGCCTTCTTTTTTTTTTTGCATTTCTTATGCCGCCCTTACTGAACAACTCCTAGATTGGAGATTGAGAAATAACGAATAACAATATCAATCTGCATATATACAGTATATATATATTTATGTATATATACATATATATATATACTGTATATATATATATATATATATAATATACATGCTAATGGTCTGCCAAAAGATTGTCAACTTGTTAGGAAACGGCTTCATACGCCAACAACTTCCGACACACGCCTCAACAGGACTGAAGCGCAGTGCAGAGAGCACCAGTAGTTCAGGCTCCTGGCAGAGGAGTGGAAGCCATGTAACCATGAGCGGCTCCACATCTTCAGAAGACCTGCTAGATCCGTCCAACGACAGTGAAACTGAAAAAACAACGGGCTTTTGGTTTCTTCTTTAGCAGGTGAACGAATGGATAGATATTTAAGCAATATGTGCATGCAGATATTCTATATCCACGTTAGAAAGATGCTTAATCAGTTCAAGTTGTATTTATTTTACGTACAATGTATAAAACAGAGCAATGACAACATGTCTGCCGGGACTGTGTGGAATATATTGAATACATTCTGATAGAGGTCAGCTGGTGTCAGGTAATCATTGCAGAACAGCACTTAACTCATAATTTGTGCAAATATTGAGCTACAGATATGAATAATTTTTGTGTGGTTATATCTAGACAATATTGTCAAGAAACGCTCTTATTAGTCTGCATATGCATTTCATTGTGTGTTTTTGTTAATGTGTGTGTGTGTGTGTGTGTGTGTGTTTGTGTTTGTCTGTGTGTTTCTGCATGTGGAGGTTGTTGACGAGTGTTCAGATACGCACATGCACATATTTGAATGTTATAGGAGAACCCGTTGAGTGACTGATCGTTGTCTATGTGTGTGTGTGTGCGTGCATTTGTGTGTGTCTGAGTGTTTGTTTTTGTGCGTATGTGTGTGCGTCTGTGTGTGTGTGCGCGAGTGTGTGTGTGTGTGTGCAGAAGGGTGTGACTACCAGTGAGTCAGACACACGCTATGTTCTTCCTCAAGGTGAATGAGTCACAGCCCTTCCCTCCATGGAGACAGCGTTTTTCCAACCGAGATTCTATTCTTCTTCTACTTCTTCTTCCTCTTCTTCTTCCTCTTTTTCTTTTTCAACTGCCCTCATTGTGTGTCTAGGGCTTGACATTGTCTTAGAGTTCAAATCAGGGTAAAGTATTAATGTTATTCTATTATCAAATCCTGTCTCTTTGCAGGGAGACACTGTGCACCTTCAAAAAGAGCGTTCATGCATAAATGTTGATCACAGTAGAATCTCTCTCCTTATCTCCTGTTGTCTTTCTGTCACCCCTCTGCTTAACCATTTAAAATCTCATTATAAAGAACACTTCTTGTTTTAGTTGTTTTGTTTAAATCACAGTAAGAGCTGCAAGCCGTAGGATTTTGAAAGCTAAATTAATATTCCAACAATTGTGAGTCATACTGGTGGTTATAGAAAACAATATATCTATCTGCTTCTTTTGCGTAACTCGATCCAAAATAACTCCCCCCCCCCCCCCCCCCCCCCAACGAACTTATATATAGTGTCAAAAAACGTACATAGCAACAAATAACCCCAAAGAAATGATCATGTTTTTCTGTCATTGTGTCGTGTTTGCAACCATTGTGGCCGAGGGCTCGGAGTGGGGCAATCCACTATTGTGCTTGAATGTGAGCATCCATTTGAGACGGGACATGTAGCTCAACACATGGCCCTCACGGCTAAACAAGTGGCTAAACAAGCAACTTGTTGAGAGCACCACAATGCAGCACTGAGTCACACAGGAAGCTGACAGCACAAAGAGCAGCGCGCAGCGGGCATTTGGTTGTTTGCTGTTTTTCCGTACGGCCTTGTTTGGTAATGGGCGTCGCAATAAAGGTTAGAGTGATCGATGGGTCACCGGCTTCTCTGCCTCTAATAGGCTGTCGGGAGGAGGAAGAGAGACAGAGAGTGGGGGAAGAGAGAAGACTAACGTAGCCGGAGGGGATAGGTCTTGGTCAAATGCTGGGAGCTTGTCAAATACAATAAATGGGGACATATTGTTGAGATGATGATTTTGTTTTGCCTCACTGAATGTGAGCGATGACCCGGTGGGTCAATCGACTTGACGATGGTTTGAAAAATGAATCAATTTTGTCTACCCCTTAAGTGACGCTTCACAGGCTTCACAAATGCAAATATTTCACTAACGACGTTCTCCCTGTCAAATGATGAAAGTATTGCATTTTACTTGGCTGCTTGTCAGAAAAACCTGGCGCATTTTAGCCTTTATTTTTTGTGATAACTATTGTAGGGCATTAGCCTTTATTGATATCATTTGCATGGAGTACAATCCTGGGTCTCGCTTTCCTCTCCTCAACCAACCGTCCCTGAGATGGAGCGAGAGGAAGAGCAAGGAAGTCACAGGAGGACCGCCAGAAGCCGCACAGTTGTGCCTGATTGAGACGCAGAGGCAAAATGAAGGCGGATGGAACCACTCCCCTACTCCTCCTCATTCCAGGTGGCGCCTTTTGACAACGTGTTGCTTTTAGCTCCAATTCATTACGGGCCGGGAGAGTCTCCGGCACCCAAGAACCCTGTGATTACGCGTTGTTTAACGACGGTTTATGATGAGGCGGTCGGCCGAGCGCCTTGTGGTGCTACAACAATGGTGAGTGAAGGGCGGTAGTAACGACTAAGAGCTGCATCCCTGAGTCAACGCCCAGCTCCCTGGCAACAGGCCTCCCCTCGCAGCCTCGGCTCCGGACGTACAGGCCGCTACACGCCGTGGAGGACGGGCTTGGGGGTGTGCCGCAACCACACTCGTGATCGACGCCGGCGAGACCGGACCTAATCATTGAGACGGAGAACATTCAAATTGGGTTCTTGGGTTTCTGAGAGGACCCGTCAAACACAATTTACACCCGAATCGCCTTTATCTTCTTTGAAACAATCAAAGTGCATCCCGGGCTTTACCAGTTGCTCGACTCCCCTCCAGCCCGGGAGGCTGTGATTAATAAATAAAATATGGAGGCTGGTATCCAAGGCCCCAGGCGCCACACTGGGAGCCTCCAGCAGGTCGTGACCCACCCTGGGAAGAGGGCTGCTACAGTGGAATAAAGAGCTAGTGTTTACAGGCTGCCTCCTTCAATTCAATTTTTCTATTTTATTTGTATAGCCCTTAATCACCATTACAGTCTCAAAGGGCTTAACAGGCCAAATATTTGTGACACCCCCCTTTACCCATGCCCCCACACGGGCAAGAAAAAACTCCCTTGAATCAGCAAGGAAGAAATCTTGAGAAGAAACGCAGTGTAGGGGAGCCCTTCTTCCAGGGATGGTCAGGAGTGCAATGGGTGCCACAATTGACATACAGGTAAATACATGCACATCATATTAAAATGGTGATGGGGTTCTGGCCGGTTATCCATGAGGAGAGTCCAGGCATCCAGTCCAATACCCGCAACACGGGTATTGGACTGGATGCTAACACTCCAGTGCAATCAGCCTCCCTTCTATTCTCTACATACTCTGTTTACATTACAGTGTTGTATGGGCTTCCTATGCTTCCAATGTCATTGTAGAAATGAATCCTATAGATTTATTTGTATCGTTATTTTCTTCTTTGGTCTCAGAAAGCGGCTATTATCTGACCTTCAAGTGAATCTTTGATCACTCATCCAGCGACCACAAACCCCCGTTTTCATGGAGACCACCGGTAAAGGCTGCAGACACTGGAAGGAAGGAATCAAACGAATGAAAGCAGCCATTGGTTTTAAGAGGCCGAGGCAGCCTGCGACTGAAAGAAGTCATTCAAGGTCACATGCTCTGGAATGTTCATGTGAAGACAATAAAAACCAGAGAGCATTGCGCTATAAAAAAACAAAACCCGCCAAACACACACATTCCCAAAGCACGCACATCAACATGTATTCACGCCACTGCGCCAACACACACATTCACATGCGCACACACAAACACATTAACACGCATTCACACATACACATGGGTGCACACATACATACACATGCATGCACACATATGCACTCACCCATGCATGCACGCCACCTACCACACACACTCACAAACACTCCGGTCACAAACAGTGTGTGACAGGAGTGTGAGACAGTGCGATGGTCCAGGCAGGGTAGGTTTATTTGTATTATGGCTGCTGTCTGGAGGGATTTGTTTCTTCTTGCGTTCATTCAGACAGGTTAGAACCTGACAGGGACATGTATCACTGCGTTGACCTGTTGTAATGCCCTCATTACACGAGGACTCCTCAACACAGCAGCGCAGACGTCAGGTCTGTGAACGATATTTAACCGTCGTTCTCAGTCAGGGCTAATAAATATGAAAGGACTCAAGCATCATAAACATCGAAGAGTCAGCGTTGATGTATTTAATTAGCAGAACATTGTGTTCTTCAAAGAGTCCATGTGAATGCATTGAGAATGATTATTTCTATGGCAGTAATATACGTCTTTACAAGTTCCGTGTTCGTTGTATCCCCTATTAAAACAAATACAATTGTCTACACTACCCCACTAATTATATTTTTTTCAATTTGTATTGAACTAATAATTCTATTGTTCAGTTAAAAAAACAAATATTCATGCAAATGATTGCATGATCTATTGCTCAGCAAATGTAAAACTATAGTTGACGAAAAGCTTTTTTTTTAAGTCATTTCTAAGCCTATGATATAATATACATGAGCTGATTAACTAACTGAAGAATTTACATAAATTAAGCATTAAGGCAACATATTACATAGCCCTAAGAGGCAACTTGTAGCTGATTAAAATCTGAATGATGTGGTGTTTTTTATTTAATGTTGAACTCAACCTTTCAAGGTGACCAAATGTACAGTTTAGACATTTTACAATAACTAATTTCCATGTCGGAAAACTTGAATATTCCATTTTATTGTATAATTTGAGACCAGTTATAATTTAATTTAATCTTCAAAATGTTTAATTACCTACATACCCAATTAGTTATTTATCAATTATTGTTAAAACAAAGAAATTGTACTATATAATACTGTAAAAAAAATTACAATGACAATAATATAATATTATTAACATATTATTATTTATAATAATAATAATAATAAAAAAAAAAATATATATATATTATAATAATAATAATAATAAATGATGCTGTATACATAGTATATATAATCTTAAACTTAAATTAATACAAATGGGTAAAATATATGTCCACAATATGCAAAATATACCTTCAACAAACTTAATCTTGGACTTTTTGGAGTCTTGCTTTAATGGAAACAGTTGGATTGTTTAAATTGTAGCCATGTTCAATGTGTGCACTGATAAAGTGAGAGAGCTGGGGCGTAGAAGCCTCCCCTTAGCAAACTCTCACAACAATACCATTGGTTTCACACTCTGACACTTGAGGAGATTTATGAGCATGTGATCGATACACATACATTCTATTCCAGGACCGGGAGGAGTTGGATTTTGTCCTTTGGGATGTGATTGGGTCTTTCTAAAGGGATTGGACCCGACCGCCTGCCTGTTGCAGGCTATCAGGGTTTTTATGATTTTATGAGGCGATAAATCTGCCAGTGTGTGAGTTAGCATCATCAACATTTCCGCTGTACATGAGGTTGAGGTGATGGGGTTAAGGCATATATGTAAGGCAACATATTAATTAAACATAATTTGTTTGCATTCTTTCTTAAATAGGCGAGTACAATTTGTAAAATTAGCTTAGATAGTTCTATTTACTAATCACAATGCCCTAAAATTGACCCCAAAAAAAAATCATATGATGTAATGAAGGTTTTGGTGATAATGTGTTGCAAAATATACAATATATCAATGAAAGTTAGCTTGTGATTACTGTTCAATAATCACTGCAGCATACAGGCTGCGGTAAACTGCAGGCAGCAGGACAGTGAAGGCTACATGACACTATGGGATGCAGGACACTACAAGCTG
>NC_082389.1:14499055-14506555 GCF_031168955.1 Gadus macrocephalus
TAATAGTCCCACACCTGTTCGCATGGCATGTACCCAGTTCTTAGTAGTGTCCACACCTACCTAAATGATGGGATTCTTCCGCCTACTCATATTAGCCTCGGGTAAAACTGCTCCCATTGTTCTTAAATCGCTTGAGAACAACTCCCTGATGGTGTTTCAGCCTTTGAGCTATACCCAGTACCGCGGGAAGTAGGGGTGCTGGGGGTGCTGCAGCACCCCTGTCTGAGGGCCTGTCTTATCACAGAAAACGATCATTTCTAAAAACTCCGGCCAAAGTGGAGATTTCTGAAAACGCCGGTTATGTGTTGTCGTGTCAACGGGGAGAAACGGGATTTTAGGTTCTGAAGCGTCACATTATGCACCAGGAAATGCTTAACGTCATGTGAGCGCCCGCTGTACCGAATTGGTCCGAATATAACAACCCGGTATCACGCGATTGCGTGCTCCTGCGCACAAACATTAATCTATTGAAGCGTGTTCCAGAGCACGATAGTCCGACTTTTTGCGTGTTACACAGAACGAAATGTAAACCAATGCATTCTGAATGGGAGTGTTCTAAGACAATTAACGTGCTCCACAAAACGGTACGAGAGAGAGAGAAAGAGAGAGAGGGAGGGACAGAGAGAGAGAGAGAGAGCGAGAGAGGCTTCAGAAAGGGTGTGCGCAGATAGTACAGTGCACCCTAGTTATGTTTATGCCAAAACCACAAATGCTATATGTATGTATATATATATATTGCCTAATTATATATATTGCCTATATATATGTATAGGCTATATATATAATTAGGCTATAATTATATTATTTAGCGTGTAATGAGACAATCTATAGCCAAATTGTCGAAGATGCCCGAGAATCTTCGGGGATATCAGCATGGGAAATCGGCGAATCAGACCCAATTTATTAAATAAATATTTGTGAGATGTCATTACTCATTTGTGAGATGAGTTTGCTTCCTATTTATGTCGAGTATACACCCCTACTGTCCACAAGCATCCCCCCATATGGATTTGGAGAATTGTTGCCACGTCCCAGTGGTGGAGGTATCAAATATATGAAAGAGGGCATTCAATTATACTATAATGATCAAGTAGGAGGCCGAAGCCCTAAAGGAAGTGATGCAATAGGTGACTGAGGGTCAACATTTGAGAACCCCTTTTATCAAAGGGGGTCTCAAAGGACTCATACGCTTCAACAGCGGCTGCAGCAGAAGTGTTGAGACGAAAGATGATCAAGACATTTATAGAATATTCCCATTCACATGATTCTTCGCACGACCTGCAGGTTGGAGAGACTGAAATAACCCCCAAAATGAGTAATAATGTAAAAGCAGCCAAGTCCCACAAATTGCTTGAACTATTTATTTCATCCCATTGTTTCGTTGATATGCATTATTGAAAAGTTTCAAGCATATGGATTTAATGCAATATCCACAAACAGTTCAAAATGGTACCATGAAATGTCTTGTTTATTGTATTAACCAGTTCATTTCTCTTTTGTGAAAGTCACCAAAAGTCGAAAAAGTTAAACGCAAGGTCACAGGCCAACAGTGGAGCTGTGTTGGGAACCAGCAGCCAAGAGCTTCCATGGAAACTTTCTACCCATGTTAAATAGATTTAGTTGGCAGTACCTTTTCTGCCCATTCTTTTTTAAACTTGTGGAAGCACTTTGCAGTACTGGGAGACACCATTTCTAACGGCAATGGAGCTAGATTCTAAAAAATATCAAAAAATGCCCAAAGCAAATACCTTTAACCCATAGTTGTGTTTTATCAAATTAAAAAAATTCAGTTTCATTGACCACAAATTGAGCAGAAATATTTTGCATACAAATCTTTAAATAGTTTAACCACATTAAGAAAAATACATTTGTTAATTTTTTTTATTAGTGAAGCCACAAGTTTTGCACATTATCCAAACAGAATACCTGAAATGTTGATATTTCAGCCCTTTTGGGTTAAAACAAGAGAAAAGGACAACCTAAAAAGAGTGAAAAGTTTGGGTTAGGTGACCTATAGTTCAAAGATGTCCCTGGTCAGGTAGACTAAATAAAAGTGTATTCCCAATTGCTCCAGGACATTCGTGTAATTTACTTGTGAGCTCTCCCTCAAGCCTAGATAGACATCAGTGTTGAACCACCAACTGAAAGAGGGTATTTGCCATTAGTATGAGTGACAACATTTCATGGCTATTAATTTAGTTCATTATATTTAGCCGATTTGAATAGACTTTTCTAGCAGGTGAGGCTGTCAAATAACTAAATATGGAGCAACTACAAAAAGTAAATTTGCAGCATGACCAAATTATACAAAAAGTATAGGAACTGTTCTAGCAGATATGTTTTAGAAGTCTCTTTTGATAGGCAGGGAATAATTGTCTTTGTCACCCTGTAGTCATGCCATCAAATCTGTTGGGCAAAGTACCGCTACTGATTAATCCAGTAGACTCACCAGTCAAGTCCCCCTCGTTAGAAAATGGAAGAAACCCAGTTAGTCATGTTAATTATTCTGTTACAAATGAAGACTAATACTTTCCACATATTGCGATCCAAGTTACTGGCTGCAGTCTTGGATTTTATAGTTCTATATGAATAGATTCAATTTACTAAACTATTATTCATGCTTCAGAATAATTAACCTTTCTTGGATGGCAGATCTACCACAAGCCTCCATTGCCACAACCTCCAGATGGCTTACGACCTACGGCAACTCCTCGACTACTGCAAGCCAACAAATTGGCTCTTGCACACCAGACACGCATTTTGCTTTATTTTAGGTTTTCAAGCATCTTAAAATACCCAAATCATCGCTCCAATACACAAGTCAGCTAATGGCCTACAAGGAAATGCTGAAGCTAGTGTTAGTGATGGCGATAGAAATGGACAAGCTTGCGTGTACAAATATGCAACTAGAATTGCAAGGTTCACAGCCCAGTTGCATAAGTGGTCACAACCGTTGGATTGTAAGCAAAGGTAAAAAAAAAAAAAAAAAAAAATTGAAGAGCTTCTACCAAACCTTAACCAACTTGTGAAAAATGGAACAAAACTTTAGCACACACCCAGTGACTAATCACCTTGTCCAGGGGTGTTCAAACGTGGTTTACCCGAGGGCCTTGTGGACTTAAAGTAAGCCACACATTTGACAGAGACAGCACGGAATGACGGTAAACTAAGCTAATCTACAGGTTACTAGTGCTAGTGCAATTACATGAGCATTTTGCACAATATTTGTACTCCAATGCTACGTAAAGCAGGCTTCTTCAGAAACCCGTAGCCTGCTACATTGAAGGGCAACTGTAACAAATCCTGACCAAGACCGAAAGATGGCTCTGGAAGCCACTACGGCCCACGCAGCAGATTACTGCGTGGACCGTGGGGGCTTCCAGATCAACCCTTCGGTGGACCATTCATACACATGTATTCCGAGGATGTTTTGAAGACACTGGAGTCCCATGGCACTAGATTCCTTTGAAGACTAAGTTGGTATGGGGGGGCCCAAAGGGGGCCCCCCCATAGATCTTGTCAGTCATCTAACACCTGTTAAGAAAAACACACACACACACATCACAAGATACAAATCAGCAAAGCTAGGTTAACAAACAGCGGCGACATGCATGTCAAGGTGCAAAGAGCAGGGATACTGATGGCTTGTGTCTGAGAAGACAGCCCAAAAGTCAACATTTAATAAAGGAAAATAACTTTTACTCACTGCGGTGGTCTGTTTCGAAGTGCCATGTTGGTAGCAATATTTGTCTGGGCTGTTCAGTCAAATGCCCACAAAAACAAACACGCAACAACGCATACTTTCAGTTTGTATAAAGTGACAATAGTGATCTGCAATCTAGATCGAAAACTTTCAACCCTCACTAAACTCAACCTCGATTGACACAGGCCGATGCGAAAAGTAAACCAAACCCAGTGTTCACCTTTAATAAAGGGGTGCGTGACAGGTGATCTCAATTAAGAGCTAATCAGAAAGAACACACTGATCGTGAGTGAGACGTTCAAAACGAGGACGAGGATTTAACGGAATTGTTACCATTCAAATTCAAATTTCTTTATTATTGGATAGGGTATGATATCAATGATTTGGGCTTTGAGTAGGCCTATATTTCTCAAATATATTTCTTAATTTTTTTCACCCCGCCTTTTGAATATGAAATCTATAATCTCAGCCTCTCTATAATTTGCCCAACACATATTTTATTGTTCAAATAAAATCCCATCCTTATTTTGCCATTCATATTGAATCTTTACTGTCTTTCATTGTACAACACAATCATCTAATAATTATTCATAACGCTCTTCCATCTCCTTGGCTGCATTAAGACGAGGCTCGGGTCAGAGCAAAGATCGGGATCCACACATAAGGGATAAAGTTATTTATTAGAATAAAGTAAGTATCATGAAATCTGTAAAGGGATTAGTGTAGCGTATGGAAGATTAGAAAATGTGCGATTATATGGTTTGAACAGAAAACCAGTACCAAAATCACAAGGACCGACCGAGCCAGGACGGAGGAAATTTACCCAGACAGACAAAACAAATACTGGGAACAACAAACCATCTTTACCATGTTGAAAATACCCAAACAAAATGCAACAAACCAAACCTGAACAGCAAACCAACATATGTGACCAACCAACTGAACTACTGACCAAACACACAATTCTTTCGACTAGCCTATGTATATGGGCAGTGGAAAGTGTGCTGTGGGGATGTTGAATAGTGTTAACATAAAACATGGAACCAATCCAAAGGTCCAAAACCTTAAGGAACCACCCTAAACAGAACCCAAGCCCACCTGCCTCTGTGGAAAGAGAGAGAGACTGGCTACAGCCTGCGTGGCAGACCTGCACAGGTGCACCTCATCAGCTGACAAGCCTCTCAGCCCCGCCCACTGGCTACCTGTAGCAGGTAGGCAAACACAGGACCCAGCAGACGAAGGAGAGAGAGAGCAGTCACAGCTGTCACATCTGTTGCCTGAAGATTCTTCGTTTGTCTCCAACAAAACCTTCCAAACAGATGAATCATTGGCTCATCCCAGAAGTGTCAAATTACTTTTGTGTGTCAAAACGGGCAGGGTGGTCGTGGACTCCTAAAAATACTATGGTTGTTTTGTATGTAGAATAAAATGCCATTGTACATTTAAAAAAAAAGGGAAGACTTTCACAATGCAGGATTCTGGGAATGCAGTGATGGAATCCCGATAACACCTGTTCCCTAATAAATGGGCTCAAGATTCTGAGTCTGCCTGCAAGAGGTTGTGTGTGTGTGTGTGTGTGTGTTGTGGGCGCCTGGTCTCTGAGGTACAACAGTGGGATCACCAATCAGAATAGAACAGGCAGAAGCGGGGGTTGCGGTGAAATCAACTTATGTCATTTATTTATAAAAAGGTGCAGGGGGAAAAGGGAGGGGGCAAAAGGCAACTCAAATCTTCACCGGGTTGGCGGCTGTCGTCAGGGTGCCCTTTCTGGCTCTTCCTGGGGTGGGGCCAGAGAGAGAGAGAGAAAGATAGTCCAAGTTTAGTGGGGTCTGCCACTGACCTCGTCGCCCTAGCTCGGCTTGGGTTTCCTCTAGGAGTCGTTGGGGTTCCTCTTCAGCTGCAGGCCTTCTGTCGGGTTTCAGCACAACACAGTTCACACACACCGACAAAACAGCTCTTCGGTCCACTTGAACGTAACTTCATTGATTAGGTTTGGAGTGATCAAGAGGGTTGGCCACAGGCCTCTTACCACGAGACTGGCCTAACGTGTATCTGGTCTCCACACGCTCCTCCAGCCAGTCTGTCTTCAGCCTGTTCTGGTGGAGTTAAAAAGGGCCCTCTGATTGCAGGGCTAACTCAGCGCACCTGTGCAGGGTAAGCTGAGTAGTACCTCCCATCCAGAACCACACCCCTTGGCTGCCTTTGCCTGCCTTTGTGGCCACCCCGTGGCCATGTGGGGCACTGCTCAGCGGCTGGGCCACCACAGTGTGTGTGTGTGTGGTTGAATATATTCAACCACAAACCCCATTGTAAGACGACCTATATTTGGAAAAAAGATTTGAAGACCAGATCTTGTTTTTATAAATAAATAAATTGTATTCATTGAAATAATATACGAAAATAAAAAGGCATAGAATAAAACACTGCATTGCCACTAAACAGTAGTGCAAATAGGCCGTACTGATGTGTACACCAAAGACTATTCCTGACACTCCTCTGCCCCGCTGTGTTCGCTCTGGCTGTGGTTCCCCCCGCACTGTTTCGGCCCGTGGCAAAGCGAGTCATCCTCGTTGCTGTCCAAGGCATTTTGAGACGCAGCATTTATTTATGCTCATATGACCTAGTGCTGAAAAAAAGTTAGATGAAAAGGTGTGAGGGGAGCGGTGGTACGCTAAACTTGTTCTGTGAGCAGCTGGATGTGAACCATGGTGTGAACACAATGATCGATTTTCGACTGTGCGCCCACGCACTGGTGTAATTGAGCTGCGCTGCTATATATCTTTTTTTTATCAATGTAGCGAGTTGCGAGTCTAGTGCAGGCTGAGTTTTTTTTTTCAGCACCCCCTGCTGAGAATACGTTCCTGCGGCTATGGCTCTACCACAGCCACGCACCACGAACATGATGATTGTTTTTAATATTCCTCAATTGTTCAATTTGGACTCCTTGAACATCGACACGAGTCTCAATAAACGAGAGGGCGAGATTTATTGATTCTGAATTTGTTATAATCACGTCCTCCACCTGACATGCACGCCACACAAACACACACACGCACACACACACACACACACACACACACACACACACACACACACACACACACACACACACACACACACACACACACAGACATCACACCGACACACACACCACACACACACACACACACACACACACACACACACACACACACACACACACACACACACACACACACACAGACATCACACACACACACACACACACACACACACACACACACACACACACACACACACACACACACACACATCACACCGACACACACACCACACACAGATACTCTAAATAATTAGATGAAGGTCTAGTCTTTAATTTTAGAGGTTGAGTCATTATTTTCTAACCTCTATTTCTGGCAACTAGAATAACATCACACAGTAATAGAGGACTGAAAGTCTCAGTCAGTCCACTTAATTACCTGCACTCTGTCTACCTGTAAAGTGCTTCGCCTCAGTGGACCGATTTGTGTGTGTAGTGCCTTTCGTTTAATTGGCATTAGCCACTCGACATGAACATTCTCTTCTGCGGCAGTGTGTGTGTGTGTGTGTGTGTCGGTGTGTGTGTGTGTCAGTGTGTGTGTGTGCGTCTGTGAGTGTGTTTCTGCGTGGGAAGGTGTGCAAACTGTTTGCGCTGTAATTGTATTCAAGACAGTGAAAATGTTCAGCACACATCGACCTGCAAAAACAAACTTCTCTCCCGACCAAATAACTTTTATACACAAAACACCTGGCGGGCATGGGCCGGCACAAACACACAC
>NC_082389.1:14509055-14566555 GCF_031168955.1 Gadus macrocephalus
ATATAAGCACAAACAGCACATATAAGTACAAGTACATACAGACTCAGACAATGATAGGCAAAATGACAAACTAATACAAACAGACAATAAACATAAACATAAACATTCAAAGTGCATAGTGCTTACTTCATGATGGCTCTCTACCTGAATTCAACCTGGTAATCAACTGAATACTCCTTGGCACAAAAGATGTCAGTCGGGTCCATACCATACTTCTTCAGTCTCCTCCGGGAGAAGATACTTTTCTTTGCTGATTTGACCACCAGGTATTTGTGTTAATGTCCACCCCCAAGGAACCTAAAGCAGCTGACCAGTCCCCCATGTTTCCATTGGTGCGAACGGGTGCAGGCTCCCCCTCCCGTACTACCGGAGCCTCCTGTAGTCCGCACTCGTCCCCTTTGTTGTCTTCTTTTCATGACGAGTCCTTCAGTAGCACGTTGCTACTGTTGCTACTCGAGTAGAACATTTAGAGAAGCTATCCCTCCTGCCAAGCGCGTTGTGCTCACGTCCACTCTCACCACGGTGTATCTTGGTTAGATTACACATGAGCACACGCTAAACGGCCTTCTCAAGAGCGACTTGCTGGCCGCTGTAATATGTCGTACTGCGCCAGGGGAACCGAAAGGCAAACCAAATCTGGACAGAACACAGGAGGAGTTGTCGTAATAACAAGAAATATTTATTCTATTCCATTTTGATGTTTTTTTCATTTATTGTTGAATAGGTGAATAATATGCAAATGTGGGGTTTGTTTGTGAATGTGTGTGTGTCTGTGTGTATTTGTGTGTTTTGTGCAGGAATCAGATTGAAATGTGTTCAATTTCAACAACCTGCATAACAGTTGGTAATAATAGTGCAAACTGCGTTTGCATAATGATAACTCCCAGTCAAAGAGAAGCCGTTGGCTGACTTCTCCTATTTGAACCAACACACAAACAAACCAAAGACCAAAGGAAGCAGCAGCAGGGCCATCAGGCAACATGGAGAGAACCTGTTGAAAAGATCCCCTTACTGAACCACTTCTAAACCATCACCATCAAAAAATAGTGAATATATATAAATATATTGTTTAAATAGTTCATGTTATGATTGGGATTTAGGATTATGAAATCAAAAAATAGCATCATTATGATTATAAATTATTCATTTGTAATTTAACTGAATGACCAAATGTTCAGAAAGTGTTTTTTTGCATGTCTTTTACAAGCAATTATCACGGTTATTATGTACAATAAGAGATGTAGTAAACAAACCTACCAAACTCCTTATTGAACCCAAACGCCAAGTGCAGAGGCAGAGCAGCCACATGGCAGCGTCCTCAGGTGGAGGGCCTGGAGCCCAGCGAGGCCCCGGTTCCAGGGGGGGTTGCTGGGGGGGCCACAGTCCTCCTGCCATCATCCAAACCCGTTGGTTGGCATTGTCTGCCATGCCCTGTTCGATGCTCCTGGTCCCATCTCTAACTGTCTCTGACTGTGCTTTAAAATGACCCAAAACCTTTCAGTCCTTTTGTTCCCTCAGTCTCGTTCTCTTCCCCAGAAGTGACGGCTGTTATGATTAGCCGTTCGAGGAGTTTTTCGGTGCTACTTTCTATTCTCGCCCCCCCCGGGCATTGGCCGTCTCAGCCGAGGTCTATGATGGTATCAGTGTGAGACCTGCTTTAACGAGATTATTTGTTGAGCGCCCACAGACTAGTTGTAGCTCACGGTGTGATAGCTTACCATGAACCGCTTGTTTGGGTAGTTACCCAAACAAGTGTGGCAGCCAAACATTCAGTTTCTCAATACCAAGGATGGACGGCCTTGCGAGAACGCCCCTGGAGATTGACTCTTATTGACTCTCTTAGAAGATCAGTTTGTCAGGTTTGCAACACAGACCACATTTCCATACTTTTGAGACTGGTGTGTTTCTGAATTTGGCAGCGACCCTAACCTCAGCTTTACTTACATTCATATTTGTTGAATAATATAATAATAATGATGTTATATTAGGCAATCATCTTTTTATTTTATTACGGTATATTGAAAAATATATTTTTCAATCAAATGTCATGCTAAATGTTTGGCTAAACAGACATCAATGAGCTACGTAATTACAGGCTTACAGTAGAATTTCCTCAAAAAGCAAATCAAGCAGATTCTGGAAGGACGGAAAACATCTTCTCAACATGCTTCATTTAAGAATGAACATGCAACTTTCATGCCATATGTTATCAGATAACTTTAAGAACAACGTTATTTCGAATAAATAAAAAAACAAATATGTCCTCTGCTGCCCTAATGCCAAACTTTATATTATTAGGTATATCGTGATGAGCAAATCGCCAAAGTCACCATCCGATGCATCCTTGGTAGGGTTGCACTAAAAATATTGGGTCCAATAAATGATCTGCCGATTTTTTTGATTGAAATTTGTATCACTATGTATTATTGTTCAATTATTGTTCCATCTTAGCCGATATATAGAGAAAATAATTCAAAGCCATTATTGTCTCCCTTGGCTTAACCACAGGGCTTAACCAGCCCTCTGCTGGGCAATCACGACGTCAAACTACTGCACCAGAGTAGAGCCAGGGCCATAGAGAAAGAGAGTTGCATCGTCTTCGTTGTTGTAGATTCCTTTGAAGCCTTTGTGTTCAGGATGTCATCACAACATGACTTGATGATTGCAAAACTATCAGTATGGATAACATCAATGTATCTTCAAGTGAAGAACAAGTAAAGGTTTCAGACATTGACACTGTTGTGAGACGCATGGCTGTTTATCAGACCTCCCTATAACAATAATGGAGATGCTATTAGAAATGACTGCATGCTTGATGACATGGAGAGGGAGAGTTTTGCTAAACCACACCCTGAACAAACTACTACAAGGCTATCATTGAAAGTGCTCTTGTTATGACCTCACGTTGTTTGTTATCACAGTTTTTTGTGATGCTCAGACTGCTCCTGTTCTCTCTCATCAACAGCTTTTGTCATCTCTTGCAGCATTGAAGCAATACATAATGACTCCATTCTGAATCCCTATGAAGGACAGCCAACCATGATATGATATCCAGACAGATTACAGAGAATAGACCAAAACATTGAAACACTATTGATGTTTGAGTTTATTAATTCTTCAATCATAGCATCAACGTGTCCATTTATTATTTGCGTACAGAGGAATAATTGATGTTCATTCCTAGAGGTACCATTTTTTGTGTAATGCAACCTGATTCATCTTCCATGACAATGAAGATGAATTTGAATATATTTTTCTGCCAACTTTAGAGCAAAGTTGTATGAGGATATATTGGTATCGAATAGGTAAAACTGAATTTACTTACCTATAAAAACTCTTTACAAATCAGAGATGTCATAGCCTACATGATAGTTTATAATGCTTGACTTCTGATTGTAGTTATTGTTAGCCAGTACATGTCAATCTGTAAGGATAACATTGTGTTTTGTTACGCTTATTATATATTAAAAGGGGAGACCATTCCTTCACCTTATGCTTGCTAAACAATAGCCTATTTCAGCATATTTTGTAGCAAAGATGCTACTTTAGTCACTGAGTCAACTCGGCCCATAGAGGGTTCAAGGGCCACTGCTGCTGTATGTTATGAAGCTGCTCCTTTGATTAATGTTAAAATGGGGTTTAGTTATTTAAATAGAGAATATAATGGATCCTCTGCACAGTTAGTTAGTCACTCACCTAGTAAGTAAAAGCTTACTAAATGCTTGCTAAGATCAATAGAGATCAATATTAGAGTATCCCTAGCCAGGTAAATTGCACACAAATAGCCATACTAACTCATCATTACATTGCTCAGCTTAGTGAATATACATATTGCTATTTTTGTGTAGAAGTATTGATTCTGGGTCTGATCACTTCATTGCTAAACAAAGTGAATACACATATTGATATTTTGGCAAAGATTAGGTATTGACTTTAGATCTGATCACTTCATTGCTAAATTTAATGAACATGCATATAAATATTTTGGTACTGGGTCTAAAAGATAAAGCATGCTAATGCCATTTCATGGGGAATTATGGGGAATTATTCCGTTCATGTTTCCCTGAAAAAGGTCAGCCATAATTATAGTACCACTTAGTCAGTGAATTATGGTTTACACTGGAAGTGAATAGACTGCCCATAAGTAGCTTTCAATATAAATGGATTTAAAATCATGTTTTCTGCACATGACTGTTGTGGGATGATTAAGAGCCTTATGAGATTCTATGGTTTGGTCTGATGAATTAATCAATTGGTACCTATTGGTAGTCAATAACCATACTGGCCTTCTAACTTGAGCTGGTAATGAAATGTATATAATCTATATTATAAGCTACGTGAACAACATGACTAAGCTTGTTGGTCAAGTAGAGCAACACAGTGTTGGTGTAGTAGATTAGGGTGCAAAACAGCAAACACGCCATCACCAGTTAAAACGTATTCACAGGGGCAGAGGATGACTGTTTCTATTTGCAATAAATGTGCAGCTAGGATTTCAAGAGGATGGAAATGTCTACTGTCTTAAACTGGGGATGCAAGAAATGGAGAAAAACACTAATCCAAAACATGATACAAATTAGTTATGTAGACTCTTTTAGTTTTTGTATTTTATATGGTCTATGTGCGTTGCATACACACTTGTGTTATGGATACTGCCAAATATTATTAAGCATGCCACAATTCTATGTGTTTTTTTTTTGGTGCATGACAGCAAGTGCAACTGTGTGTTTGTGTGTGTGTGTGTGTGTGTGTGTGTGTGTGTGTGTGTGTGTGTGTGTGTGTGTGTGTGTGTGTGTGTGTGTGTGTGCGTGCGTGCGTGCGTGCGTGCGTGCGTGCGTGCGTGTGTGTGCGTGCGTGCGTGCGTGCGTGTGTGTGTGTGTGTGCGTGTAAATACATTGAAGCTTGCAGATCTTTACAGGTTCTTGAATGAAGGAACCAGAGGTTTATAAAGAGTCTTCATTAAAGAGGTGGAGGGGACACAGAGTGCCATCCTCAACAGACATGACATACAACAACACTCCCTTATCTTGTGTCCTCAAAACCTCTGCGATCGTAACCCCTAGGATTGCAAGCACCCGGACCGGCGTCACTGCAAGAGAGAGAGAGAGCACAACCCTTTGTCAGTCTTTACATCCTGCTCTCTGATCAGGCTCTCCTCCAACAGCTCCTTCACATCACAAGGTTGTAGCTATAAGTGAAGAATTAGCTTATAGCTTGTAGCTTATAGGTGCAACAGGACCATCGTAGGCTACCTGACGTTTGTGACTTGCATCTGACTGAAGGGTCTGTTTTGTTCTTTCCCTCGTCATACCCGCAATCGCAATAACGCTTATCTGTTATTTGGGGCAAACAATAGGAGGCTCTAGTGGAGAGCTGCAGAGACAGAAATAGATATCAATGATTGTTGTTTGTTTCTGGCGATCATTGTGAGGGGAAACAGTAGACCTACACAAGAGGGACAAACTGACAAACAGAAAAACACAAACAAAAACAATGACTAAATGTTAAAGGGTGGTTATCTGCGTGTAAAAGCAGCTTTTGTATGCCTTCAATTTTTCATTGCTTTTGTGCTTTGATTGAGGCGATTTGTTTTCATTTCAAATTTCTTTCATTTGTAAAGAGCCATTTGATGAATCTCATGAAAATCTACAGTTTCTCCAACGGGTTGAGGAGAACACTGCATCGACAAGGTTGAGTTTGTTGGTTAAATCTAGAACGCATGCACACCGAATCATCATACACCTCAGATGGGCTGGACTCAAGAACATCTAAGGGGGTGTGCAATGTGCATGCTTTCGTTTCTGTTTGATTTAATATTGTGTTGACTGAAAAATACATGTGCCAGTGGGGAGCCATTTGAAGACGGCTTTTATATGTTTTGGGTTACCTAGGATAAGCAATTTCAGTATCTAAAGAATAAGAGAAGAAGGGAGGATTTTCCCTATTATCTTTGGGACATGTTATTGGATTCTTTATACATCACCTTTATTGTAACCACTCTGGGCTGTCCCTTTATTGGAAAAGATTATACATATTGTATTTGACCTTTGTTTAAATTGCTAAATTATCCTGCTTACACCATGTTCATTCCATCTCAAAATGATCACTTTTGATACGCACAATTTGTCGGGCTCCTAGAAATACAAACAATCCTACTGGGGAAAACATCAGACAAATGCCTGAAATGCAATCAGTTAACATGAGATTCATATGGAATGCATACGTTACCTTATATCTCTAGTAAATAGAGAAGATCTTATAGAACAGATGCCTAATCTTAGTTCCATCCAATTCCCACTCAATCACAGAGTTATTCACAGATTCTTTTTTTTATATTTTCCACAATCAGCAACTGAAATCGTTAATTTCACATGTGTCTTTGAATTAAGAGAAAACCTTTTAAAAATATCCTTTAGTTATTTGAATTTCATTACATTTTCAGTTATATTTATGGATGGGTATTCTGGTTATTAGTATTCATTGGTAGCGGGACTACCTACTCAAAGTATTAGGACTAAATAATCAGTAAATTAATCAGACACACTTTGTGAAAAAAACGTATATGGGAAAATGAATAAACTTTATTTGCATGTTGTCGTTACACGTCATAGCATCACACTTTCGTTGTGGAGGTATATGATAAAAAAGGTTTGTCACAAAGAGGTATTTTAAGCTTTAATTTTAAGTCCCAATGAATGAGACAGCTATCAACACACACATTTACATATTAACTAGAAATGTCAAGTAACAAAGACAAATACATAACTAGAATAACATGCTAGCCACATTTTCACAATAGTCCCATCACGATCATGTCCGGAATGCACTTAGAAACATTTCAAGTCAATCCAAATGACTAAGTCTAATAGCAAGGTGTTGTTTTTTTGATGAAAATTATTCAAATGAAATAACAACCTTCAGTTAGCTTGGGGCTTGGAAACCCTGAGGGATGTCATTTAACATTCATCGTTTGTAAGCTTTTGTCTACAGTTTCAACAGACAATTATTTTATAATTTATCTTTTTAGGAAATACTTGAAAAATGTGCAGGAAAAACGTTCTCATTAAAGAACACCAAAATGTTCTAATTAAAGAGAGTAGAACTGTACTGGGTGGATGCACCTAGTCTGGAGGATTCTGAGTGTCCTTGGGTTCTATACCGGGGGTTCCTCTAACCTGAAGCCCCATATGAATGGTTTGTTACACAGAACCATCTAAGAGAAGGCCCTTTCAAACAATAATTGGCAGGTGATTGGATAAACCATCTGTCTATCAAAGCCTGTCACATATCACCTTGTTCCTCATAGGACACTGATTGGTCAGAAGAACTGCGGTGTTGTGTTCAACATAGCGAAGACCGAAATAACAAATAAGGTGACAAACTGAATAGCAAAGAAAACTGCAACCCATCACCCATATCAGCCATATCAGCCCCCCGACACTCACACACACACACACACACACACACACACACACACACACACACACACACACACACACACACACACACACACACACACACACACACACACACACACACACACACACACACACACACACACACACACACACACACACGCACACACACACACACACACACACACACAGTTGAACTTGCTGTCATACACCAACTGCATTCCATTTATAATTGGGAATGGACAAAAACATTGTGATGAAAATCAAAGATTAGAGTTGAAGCTCTAGAAAACAGGAATGCTATATAATCATTGTGAAGCTCTATCTGGCATCACAAACAGCTCCAACAAACAGTAGTGGCTAAGTTCAGGACATCAAACACACATTGATACTGACAATTAGACAGAATTCAACTTTTCTTTTTTATTTGTGTGTGAGTTTCTTCCTTTCCAATGAAGAAATAGCAGTGCTACTCATTACCCAGTCTCCACACAGCAGAAATATTACAAATGGGAAGCTTGTGCACTGAAGGCAGTTATAGTAATAGCTGTGTGTCTTACATTCATTGTAGCCCGGTGAGTATCACAGGAATTAATCTGAAACGTCCATCAAGCTGCCTATCAAATATGAGTCTAATTGGCCACTGCTCTAGGTGGATTAGCAGGGATTTCCTGTGGGCACACAATGTCGGTTTGTTTTGCCTTATCAGACGTCTATGGCTGCTTCTGTTGCCCGTGATCCTTTGTGATCCCAAAGTCTATATGTGTGTGCCATTACACTTTTTCTTCGTCGATTCACTTTGTCCTGTATTTGGCCAATAGACCAAATACAAATGTGTGTGAGAAATGTCAATCAGAAAAGCACTTGACATTCTTTTATCCAGCATTAGACCATGACTTTTCATACGGTAGGACTACAGTTGTGGTCAGGACCAACATCCACTATCAAATAAGACCAGTCTAATGTTCACAGAGCAGACAAAACGAGATCCATGAATGAGGTCAGGATATGCGGTTCAAAAGCCGCAAAAGTCTCTTTTAACCAAAGTTAGCCTCCTATTAGTAAGTCTCCGAGGCCTTAAGGATACCGGAATATGAAGGCAGTACTAATGTTCTCAATAATTATCGGTTTCCAGCAATCCGTTCATTCAATCCCGCTCACGACATTGTTATTGTTCCCTTCTTCCGCGGCCACAAATTTGATCTCTGCGTTGGCGGTCCGGGACACCGTGCTGTTGTCTCTGATCCTGTGCTTGAAGAGGAAGGGGAAGGTCTTCCTGAAGGACTTCTGAAAGCTGGCCCCCATGAAGCCGTAGATGATGGGGTTGACAGAGGAGTTGGCGTAGGACATGCAGTTGGCCCACGTCTTGATCTTGTAGGTGGCGTAGTTGGGCTGGTACTGGGGATAGAAGGACTGAAAGAGGACAAAGAACTGGATGGGACCCCAGCACACGGTGAACAGAAGGACGATCACCACCACCATCCTGGACACCTTGCTCCGTATGCTGATGGTTCTCTCCGACAGCAGGTTGACCTGGGGAGGATCAGAGAGATCAGGGGCAAAGAGCAGTGGACCGAACGAGAGAAGAGGAAAAGGGTTAGTTCTTCTGCCTTGCAGAGGAACTCCACAACTGTGTCTACCAAATTGATTTTCAGTTTGGAGGATATATCTCAACCGTATCTGCATCTGCACAGCTACCGCTGGGCATCGTCAAGCTGCATTTAGGGTTGAGTTGAGGTTTTCCACACCTGGTAGTTGTTGTCTACTGGCTCCACGGTGGGCCGCCCTACCCTCTTCACCATCAGCGTGTAGCAGAAGGAGATGGTGAGGACGGGGAGCAGGTAGGCGGCTATGAACTGGTAGAGGATGTAGGCCCTCTCGTGCGTCTTGCTGGGGAACCTGTCTACGCAGTACTGCCTGGGGCCATACCAGTAGCCCTCCTCGATGTGTTGGTACAGGAAGATGGGAATGGAAAGAATGAAGGAACCTACGATGGGAGAGGGTTCAAGAGACAGATTGATATGTAAACAAAGGTTGACTTATTCTTTCAGGGACTGTTCTATAATTCACTTGTTACTTCTTATAAAGCTTCTCCCATTGCTGTCAGTATATAACTGAATAGTACGCCCAGAGGACAGCGTGAACCCACCGATCCAAATGCAGACACTGACGATCATGGCCACCCTTGGCGTGCGGTGACGTAGCGACTTGAGCGGGTACACAGTGACGTAGCAGCGGTCGCCGCTCATGGCTGTCAGGGTGATGCATGTGGCCTGCACCGTCACCTGGGTGGGAGGAGTTGTAGACACAGTTCTCATTTAATAGTGCATCCATCTGTTTTGACATTAATATTCAATTAACACACATGAATGCACATGAGCACCTCCCTATGTTGGATTTTATATTAGTGAAGCAAGCGGTGGATGAGAATAATCCATCATACAGGCCACCCCTACAGGCCATTTATGGAATCAACAATTAACATATAAATCAATAATTGTAACATTATAATGGTCTTTGCGCATAGAAACTAGCAACAGGCTACAACACAGCATTGTGTTTTCTTCAACACTCAAATCCTAAAGGATGTCACACCTACCTTTTCTTCATGGAAATACATCCTATTAAAGCTATGATCGACACCATTTTGCGTTTACAAAATTGCTGTAAATTATGATGGTGAGTCCGATACAAAAATGGAGATCAAACTACTGTTACTTAACGCAACTACGGGCCCAGTTGCCTTTACTCAATCTGAATAAAAACTCAAAAGCCTCCCATCTGAATCACAACCCGTCCCCTTTTGCTCACATACACTGCACTCGTTATCCACTGTGTTCCCAGCCCTGTATTGAAGGCGCAAAGAAGAGGAAGGAGATACAAAAATAGATGATTCATTAAGAAAAAGGAAACGGTAGCGTTTGATTGGCACTCAGAGAGAGTGGGCTCTATCTCAATTCACCGCACCATGTGCCTGGGAGTTTACTAACGAGTTCTACACTCTGTAATGTATGCATGTGAGGGTGTTAGTAAGGTATTAGAGTCCCAGTGCTGGTATTGACAACATCTGCATAGTCAAATCAAGTGCTATATTCATTAGCTGTATGGAGCTATACATCCTCCACTCTTATAAATGAACACCTCAAAATGAATGCTTCTTTTCCCACTTCTAGGACCTCCAAGTATGAGAATGACGAGGTCTCTGTTTATTTCTAAGCTGCCCTCCATAAGACCCTGGGTCTGTTGGATTCATCTTAACCCGTCTTCCCCCCCGGGTCTGTCTCACTCCTCTCTCTCTCCAAGTTCTGAGGGTGGCACTCAAGGCCTTCAAAGCTCCAGAGCATAATTAATACCCATGTTGTGATATACCGGGAGAGCAAGACATATAGAAAGATATATATATAGATATATATATATATATTTATAGAAAGAGTGAGAGAGATAAAGGGATTATATTCAGAGCAGGGAGAATAGATGTGATGATACAGGGAGGGAGTAATCGAGTTCCCGCAGCTCCCATCAGTCACCAGTTCATGCTCTGTTTAAAGTATGCCGTGAAGGGGGGCCCTGCTCTCACTGCAATTTATATGGTAATTAGATCACTAATGTTTTGATGACCCCCTACCCCTTTTAGGACAATTCGACATTTTTCGTTTAATGCAATATTGTGGGGGGGGTGGGGGAATGGGGTAGTGCACTCTCGTGGAAATAGGCATAACTTTTCATTTTGCTTCTCAACATCATGCTATTGATATGAACACTGTCAGTGTATACCCTGATCTTGATATTTGTACTGTCTATGCAACCATTGAAATCTGCTTTCATGTTCACAAGATAAAGTCGCTTTAGAATTGGCATTATAACGAAAGTAATTCATAATCAACCCATAGATTTCTCTATGGGTTGTATATAGTTTTGGTTTAGAGACTTATTTTTATAACTGTGCTGGGGAGTCCACTGTCTTCACAGAACTTTTACCTGACGAGTGCTGCTATTTTAATCCTCCCCAGACGTCTGGCCGAGCTGGAGGAATTGCGACTGTTTTTAAGAGTGACTTAAAATGCAAACAGATATTGCTGCCATCCACCACCAGCTTTGAACTAAGTCTGTTTGAGCTGGGACATTCTCACACAGTGTTGTGTGCGGTGGTTTATCAGCCTCCCAAATATAACAGAGACTTTCTAACAGATTTGTATATGTTTTTGGCGGATATTATGCCTAAATATGACCGGGTTATTATTGTTGGAGATTGTAATATTCACGTGTGTTGCCCTGAGAACCGATTGGCACGAGAATTTTTAATCATCGACACGTTTTATCTTGTGCAGTCTGTAATTGGGCCTACACATGAACACACTTGATCTTGTTTTATCTAATGGTTTGCCTGTTGTTAATCTGGAGATCTGTGACGCTTTTTTCTCTGACCATTTGCCTGTGCTGTTTGAAGCTACTGTTTGCTGTCAAACAGTTAAACCTCGCACTGCCGCTCGCCGATGTCAGGTTATTAACCCTTCCACTGCTGCTCGCTTTACTAGTGCTTTCAGTCAAAACTGTGTCTACCCTGCATTTGTGTATAAGGATACTGAGGCTCTGAACTCATGGTTTCTCGACACCTGTCAAACTGCCATAGACTTTGCGGCTCCATTAAAGGCTAGACAGCATTAAAACCAAGTCAGAGGTGGAGCCCTGGCTGAATGAAACAACCCGTGTTGCCAGACAGGAATGTTGAAGAGTTGCGAGAAAATGGAAAAAGGACAAATTACAAGTGTCCTTTCAAATGTTGAGGGAATGCTGGCGTCATAACCAATCCTTTGTGAAAGAGGCTAAAAGAAAATATTTTTCTGATATTGTCCTGTTAAACTCTCACAAGCCTCGTGTATTGTTTAAAGTAATCAACTCTGCTTTAAATGCACCACAGACAGTTGGAATGGAAGCCTCCCCGGCTGCGAGTGAAAACTTTCTTCACTTCTTTATTGATAAAGTCACATCTGCCAGACAACCTATTTCGCCACCTGCCATTGACCCTTCAGTGTCTGTCCCCTGCTCAGCTGTTTTTGACTCATTTGAGCCTGTGACCCTATCCTTTTTGCAGGATATTGTTGTTCATCTGAAGCCCCCAGGCTCTCCGGGGGATGATGTCCCTCCCCGACTTCTTAAGGAGGTTTTTCAGACTGTTGGACCATCATTTACTGCAGTGATAGCAGTCTGACCTCTGGAGTGGTTCCTGTCAACTTTAAACATGCCGTTGTGCATCCGTTGTTAAAAAAACCTGGGCTGGATTCTACCGTTTTGGAAAACTTCAGGCCTTTATCCAAATTGCCCTTTCTTTCTAAAATCTTAGAAAGATTGTGTATTCCCAGCTAATGGACTTTTTAAATGAACAAAATATTATTGAGATTTTCCAATGCGGTTTTAAAACATTGCACAGCACAGAATCAGCGCTTTTATTTTTATTTAGCTACTGACTCCAAGGACGGATTAACATGACCACCACCTGGACACAAACCAGCCATGGACCCCTACCAACACGCAAATACACGCACTAGCACACCGAATTTGGTCGCATATAACTAATGCAATCCACAATCACACACATTATAATGCAGCGCGCAGCCGAGAGAGAGAGAGAGCGTGAGCGGGAGAGATGAGTGTGGGGGAGATGCATAATGAATGAAAAATAATTAAAACACTGAATATCAGAAGCCAGGATATGCCACAAGTTGGAGGGAGAGAGAGAGAGAGGAGAGAGACGAGAGAGAGAGAGAGAGAGAGAGAGAGAGAGAGAGAGAGAGAGAGAGAGAGAGAGAGAGAGAGAGAGAGAGAGAGAGAGAGAGAGAGAAGAGAGAGAGAGAGAGAGAGGAGAGAGAGAGAGAGAGAGAGAGAGAGAGAGAGAGATTATCTAACCCTGCGGCTGCGGGCATGCATATTGCAAGCCGCTCGTCTTAACGGCAGAACATGGAATCTGTCAGGTTAATATCATGAGTTTAAAAGCACCTTCTGACTTCCTCTAATGAATTAATGAGTCAAAATGTTGAGATGGACGGTATTTGTTGAACCAGGGCAGTATCTTTAGTGTCTTTTTCTTTCCTTCTTTTACGCTATGCCGACTCGCTTAGCACACGTTTTTCACTGTGAATTTTCCGTTGACCAAGCACTACGAGATTAACGTTCCGTCATGTATTTATTTTTGCAAATCAAAAACATTCTAATCCTTTAATGACCAAAGAATGAATTTTGAATAAAAAATAAATTAAAAAATAATATGTATATCAAGGGCCCCCCCATTGGCCAGGGGTTAGGGTTAACCCTGCCCACTTGCCCATGCGGAAATCCGTCATTGACTGACTCTGGTCACTGTGTTGTCCTTGTACTTCTTGATTTGACTGACTCTGGTCACTGTGTTGTCCTTGTACTTCTTGATTTGACTGCTGCTTTTGACACAGTGGACCATGAAATCCTGGTTGCTCGTTTGGAGCAGTGGGTGGGCATCAGTGGCACAGCTCTTGAATGGTTCAGGTCCTACCTTCTGTGACCCCCCCTGGTTGATCTCGGTTCTTAGCACAGTACCACAAGCCAATTACGACCAATCTGGGGGTAAAAGTGGACTCAGACCTTAAATTTGACAGCCAGATTAAAGCTGTGGTAAAGTCTAGCTTTTTCCAGTTGAGGCAGCTGGCAAAAATTAAACCAGTCCTTCGGAGACAGCACTTTGAAATAGTGATCCACGCCTTTGTGACCACCCGGCTGGATTACGGCAATGCACTTTATATGGGGGTTAGCGGGTCCTCCATTGCTCGTCTGCAACTGGTAAAAAAATGCTGCTGCCCGTCTTTTTACTAGCACAAGAAAGTATGAGCACATTTCACTTATTGCCTGTGGATTTTAGAATTCATTTTAAAATTGTCTTATTTGTTTTTAAGGCCTTGAATGCCTTGCCCCACCTCACCTATCCGAGCTGCCCCCACCCCTACATTCCAGCCGCTCTCTCAGGTCAGCTGACCAGCTGCTCCTGACAGAGCCCAGAGCCAGGGTAAAACTCAGAGGTGACGGAGGTGTTTCCGTTGCAGCTCCAAAACTGTGGAATAATTTGCCACTGCACATCAGATAAGCCCCTTCACTGTCTCTTTTTAAGCCCCATCATAAAACTCACCTCTTTTCTCTGGCTTTTAACTCCAGGCAAGCGTGTTGATGTTATGTAGATGAGTTGATGTTATGTAGATGTGTTATGTGGGCAGTGTATTTTTATTATCTTTATATATTTCTTATCTTGTTGTACAGCACTTTGGGAACCCCTGTGTTTGTTTAAATTGTGCTATATGAATAAAGTGGATTGGATTGGATTGGATAATATAATATAATATAATTTCAGGAAATACAACCTAATTATTATTTTTTGGTCATATATATTTGTGTAATGCACACAAATGAAAGTAATATAAATGTAGCATACATTTTTGTCTTGAATTTAACCGTTGACATATATATCATTAAAGAATGATATATATGTTTTCTTTTCAGGTATGTGCCATATACAAAGCTTACATTTAAAATGGAAAGAAGAACGTAAGCGTCTCCTCTTCCATAATGTTTGACTGCTCTTCTTCTCTTTTCAGGCGGAGGTGCTTCATGGCTGACAGCAACAGGTATCCCCATTTAGAGAGAGAGAGAGAGAGAGAGAGAGAGAGAGAGAGAGAGAGAGAGAGAGAGAGAGGAGAGAGAGAGAGAGAGAGAGAGGAGAGAGAGAGAGAGAGAGAGAGAGAGAGAGAGAGAGAGAGGAGAGAGAGAGAGAGAGGAGAGGAGAGAGAGAGAGAGAGAGAGAGAGAGAGAGAGAGAGAGAGAGAGACATGCAGGATGGATGGGCAGCCAGGATACACTCTGTTGCGCATTAGACACGAGTGCTTCTGTGGCACTAATCTGTTTATTTTTCCACATGAATTCACCATGAGCCAGGTACCTGGGACTCAATGGATGGAATGGGATCCAGCCCATCACTGAACGTGGGCTGTAATCCTTTTTTGTAAAAGAAAAATATATCTCTGGGTATTGAAAGTGAAATATTATTTTCTTTTATTATATACAATAAAGTGCAAGCCGACTATAGTTAAATATAGATTAATAGAAAAATGATTGGCTGTTGATTGCTAGTAAAGTGAAAGTATATCAATGAGATATTATGGGTAAGATTCAAGATTAAATTGAGTGTAATCTTTTAGAAATTGCTAAATATCTGTTGACTTTGCAACTGCCTCTATTAAGAGATCATTTCGACCTTTGACTGCTCTTTGTTTCTTTATGAAAAATCATGGTGTCTCTTCCTTGTTTGGTTCAGGTATTCCACCTTGACTGTAACGTGCATGCGTGCACATGGCGCTATCTTAGCTCTACCCATGTCTCCTCAAAAGGCAGGTGAATGCAACACATCGATGGAAAAGGGCTGAGAGGGAGTGGGCCTACATTTGGGGTTGTTTATATTCTAAAAAATGAAATTGTCTGTTATCTTCTTAATCATCTGGTCTCTCTGTTTGCATCTCGTAATCATATCTTCACAGCAGCTGAGAAAAATCTAGTCATGCTTTTTGCATATACCTTATCCATTTTCGGGCATTTCCACACGGGTACAGCAAAGCTTTTACTGTAGACAGATTGTAGAATCAAAGTGTTTCATCGTGCATCAACAGGCTGACATTCGGGTTGACGTCAATGCGCTGAGATTTTTTTATCAGAAGAAGCCAATGCACCCTTACAGTCCGCTGTCTTGTAAAATTGCATTATAAATAAGAACAGACTAATCTAAAAAATGTAAACAGTTGAAAAAGGACGGATAGTTCTTGCTTATGAATGACACAGAGTCAAATGCTTCATCCAATGCCTTGTGTATGTGTGAGGTTGTTGAGATAAGGTTGCAGTAGTACTGCATTTTTGTTGATATATAGCGAGAGAGTGTTAAGGTCCATGATGTCCATGATGACCAGAGGATCATCAAGGACAGCAGACTCTCCTGCACCTGCTGTGATGGGCTACTATGTTTGTCTCATCATATTCTGTCTGATCAAATATTCAGTTCCTTTAGAGGGTTAAGTCTGCAGTGTGTATAACTAATTGGCATCTAATGGAATGAACTTGGCAGAAATTATATATAATAGTATTAATATTCATAGGTATGGACATTATATATGTGGGAGTTGCGAACACACTTGGAAAAATCATCTAAAGGCTTCTTATCTCTTTTTACACTTTGTTTTAAGGAAACAGCTAATTTTGGTTCCGTTCAAATCAAAATCAATTAGTTGCCTTTTGCTCTCTTAATCTAATAATAAACTGATCAATAGAGCAGTACAAAGCCACATGTGAAAAGTGGGAGGTCTTACAACATGGTTGTACGATTTTTTACAACATGGTTGAAAGAGGACCACCTTTTCACATTTCGTGGCACCCAAGGAGGGGAAAGAAGCAATGGAAGATTTTTAGATGGTGACACAAGCTGACGCAGTAAAAAAGATAGCCGAATGATGGGTCTAAATAATAAATAAATTATAAAAACCCTGAAAGAACAAGATTTATATAGTCCAAAGAGTAGTTATCTTAAGAAAACGAAATGCAATTATAGTCAGTGTTCAAAAAGAAAGCCTACCCCTTGAAGTGAAAATGTGTGTGTGTCTGCCGTTTCTCTTGTCTGGATGGCAGACCTACCTCAAAGGCTCATTCCCTTTTTAGAATGAAGTTCATTAAGTCCTTCTGGCTATTCTTTGTTTAAACAGCACTTAATGCATTACTTGTTATCGTCTTCACTGTTTCAACCCCCCCCCTCCCTCCCCCAACCATCTTCATTTTGAACCTACCTCTCGTCTTCAATTTAATAGATCTCCCCGGGAAGATAATAAGCAATAAGCTTCAAAGAAGTCAATCTTTAGTTCTTATCAAAATTACAGGAAACATTTTGGAACACAGATGTTCTTGGACTCTTGCACCATTTTGACTAGTTATGAATTATATTTGAGTTCAAACAAACTTTGCAGCTATTTCTGCTTATTTTCATGCATCTGTGTAATATGGGTCAATTAATAAGATTTGTAAATATTGGAAAGGCGGCAAAAACTATTTCTCTTTGGATACCTTAAACCCCTTTAATACTTTGATTCTAAATAGTGGACTTCATTTTGTATTAGATTTAGTATGTGTTTAAGTTCTACATGAGGAAGCCTCAACCAATAACACAGAGGTGCAACTGCCACTTGGCACAGGTGCAGCTTGTTAAACTAATTGCAGGGGTTCTAATTTTTGTACAACCAAATGATTTACAACCAAAGAGATAAGCGATAAAAGACAGTCCCACATGGACAAGTGCCTTTAATTATCACAAAGTCACTTTGAATTAGGGATGGGTCGGTCGCGAACGATTCATTCACAACGAACGAATCCCGAAGGTGAACGACGAGAACTGATTCCCAAAACAAGAACACTGATTCTTTGATTATTATTTTTTTTTTTACATAAAACATAAACATGGTCACGAAAATAAAATATACAAACGAACAGAGCTCCATCTCCCCGCAACCTTATATTGATTGAGTCTAAAATGTCTCAAGATTCAGCCAATGAGAGTACTACAGCAGGTAGCAATCGCGTTGCCATGGCACATTGGTAAACAAATGAAAGGCACCGCCACACAAGTTAACTAACGATCACTGTAGGCTTCAATATCATGCAAGCACTTCATACGTTTCCTTTTTATTTGTTCTACAACACAATTGAATGCTTTCATAAAGTATTGGTTTAACTACCATGGAAATGGTCGAACTGCGTCGTATATGAAAATGCTACAGAAATTTGCTTTTTTTGTTTTCCGAGCGCACCGTTACTGGAAACTTTTTTTCGTGTCTGTTTTCTGTTTCACCGTGCGGTGCGGTTCGGTGCGGCCTGGCACAGCCCAATTACGGCTGGCGTTTCGATACTTATAAGCATTGTCAAATGACGTAATCTGATTTAACGAACGAATCAAACGAACAAATCAAACTAACGAATCATTATAGTGAACGGAACTGAAAAAACGGATTCCCGGAAAAGAATCATTTTGCCCATCCCAACTTTGTATAGTGTGAGCAGCAAGGTCAAATGTGAGAAGTATTTCCATAATTAGGGGTAAAACACCTGCTGAAAAGAGGCACCACACATTTGTGTTTGAAATTGCCCAGGATGAATCGTGTATCAAATAACAGGAAATGAGTTCGAACAAAGTCAAGCTCTCACCTGCTGAAGAAAGGCGACAAATTTGCACATGAAGTCGCCAAAGATCCAACCAGGGAGGGGGTAGAGCGTGGCAGTGAAGGGCACACAGCACACCAGGAAGGTGATGTCTGTGGCAGCAAGGTTTGCTGTAGATTAAGAAAGACAAATATTAAGGGTTTGTCACAAACACACTCCTGCTTCCAGTCATCCATCTATCCTCAAGGCTTGACCCCTAACTTTAAACAGAACATTACTGTGGCATCGACTGACCATTTAGATAAACATTTCAATCAAGATGTTTGTATATGTTATCCGCTGAGTGACAGTTGATGTAATTTGATGTGTGTTCCGGGATATCATCATTCAATTCTTATAAAGTGTTGATTTATGTGTGGACACATGTGTCTACCATGTCTCCAGTTTAAACTCAAAATAAATATTCCAGCTTCAAGGCAACCACCTGGCAGAGTCTTTTATCAGTGTAATGTGTGATTAATAAGATTTCTGGTGAATCACATTGGAGCAATGTGATTAAGTGTTCACAATAAGCCAAGCTTGCCTAAAGTGCTAAAGTGAGGATGTTTTGTTTGTGTCAGAGAACTGCTTCATCAAATGATTAACGGTTGTTTTTCAGATGTTTCAGAGCATCTTATTGGCTGAAGGCAGGAAATCATTATTCGTTGTACAATATCTACATCTTTATAGATAACCATTTCTTCTCCACCTGATTATGAACAGCTGTGCATAGTTTATCCCAGCAGGAAGCAGAGATTGAATGGGCCCTACCAATCTGATATTGCAATGTGATTTACACTATTAAAAACAGGAAATTAACGGTTTAAATTCCAAGCAGGAAAAATGACAAACTACATTGACTTAAGGCTGAACATGTTCATGGTCAAGGTTATTTGTGGATATGTATATGAAGCGATGATTCTGAGTATTAAACAGTCTTGAGTGTATAGGTGAGTGTAATACGGAAGTGCCTTGGCATATAACATTATTCCAAGTAGAAATTCACATCATGTACACTGTGATGTGATGTGAATGCAACATGCATCGACGCACACTCACACATTTCCACACACACGCACACACATGCAAAAATTGCAACGTTGACGCCACCTTGTTGAATTAACCTTCACAATCAATCCCTCCGTTTCAATTGGAATTCTGGGGAGGTGGCAGATATGGTTGGAAAGCTATCAGAACCCATTTAGAAAATCAATCACGTTCGGCAAACGTCAGTATGCCCTGAATACCAGGTATGGGCCGGGAAACTTCCACTGGGACCGGACTTGATTGTCAGGACATCAATCTTTGTAACTTGACAACCTTTCTCACATGTTCATTTTCTTCATTTGATAGGTTCACAGGTTAATAGGTTAATAGGAGTCACTCATAATGATTTGTTCCCAGTAGGGTGTTCTTGTTATCGTCCCTCAGCATCTGAAACACCTGCAGTAAAAGACTGCATGAAAAAACTAATAATATTCTACAGGGACTGTTTAGTATGATTTGGTTATTTCTTGTTATCAGACCACTCTAATCCTGCATCATGCAGATTAATACATAGAAGCCTCTAGCAGCAAATATTATATCCTATATCAAAATAAAATGAAAAAGAGAAAAATATTAACATCCTACCTACACCTACCTACTTAAATATACTGATATATATATATATATATATATATATATATATATATATATATATATATATATATATATATATATATATATATATATATATACATATTCAGATATTAAGTTCTCAGCAAAAAAGCAGAAGCAACCCGTCTACTCTGCCAATTGAACTTAATACCCAAATATTTCCTTTTTATTCAAATCGCAAAAAGTAAAACTCGTGCTCTTTCTGGTCGAACAACCAAACGACTCTGCCCGGGATATTTACATCACGAGCAGTGGCCAGTCGCCCTGCCTCCACTCACCGATGTAGAAGTTGGTGGCGGTCCTCATCTGCCGGTGTTTGGAAATGACGTAGATGACCAGAGAGTTCCCCACCAGGCCCACCAGCATGATCAGGGAGAAGAACAGGGGCACCAGCCAGGCGTCCGTGAGGAAGGGGTGCTGCTCCCCATCCTCCTGGCCCCCGACACCCCCCCTTCCCTCCCTGCCCAGGGAAGAGTTCCAACGGGAGCGGTTGTCCCACGACGGACCCCCGGTGGAGTTCCACAGCTCCTCGGAGGAGGAGGTGGAGGCGAACATTGCGGATGCAGAATAGAGTGGATTCTTAATCCCGGTGGTAGTAATAGGATGAGGGTAAGGGGGAGGAGAGGGGAGTCTTGCCTCTCTCTTTTACGTCAGGGGACGGCAGAGCGAGACAGGTGCACAGGAAAGTGGCCTCGCAGAATGAATAATGAGGCAATCGACTGAGAAGATATGATGACAAGAGACTGGAATAATCGGAGGTTTACACAATGGTAGAGATATGGCAAGCACAGAGAGAGAGAAAGGGAGATCAGAGACAGAGAGAGAGCGGGGAGATGGATGGAGGAGAGCAAGGGGGTGATTTAGCAGAGCGGGGTGGGAGGGGTGCCACTTGACTCAATCTGAACTAACAGAAACTGACGATCAATGGAGCGGAATCAAAGGAATGTTGGCGAAGCAGGATGTGAATGAAGTGTGTGAGTGAGTGGGGGCGGAGGAAGACAACAAGCTATGAGAGCAGCAGGGACAAAAGGCAAGAGCAGCCTCTGCTCAGCCCCCCAGCTGCTTTCCCCCCCTCTAACCAACCCGAGGTGGAGCTATTAACCGTGTCACTGCTGCTTCCATCAGGTGGCAAGTCGGGGGTCTCCTTGCCTCTCCGCCCAAGAACCATGCGTCAACAAAGTGAAGTGTGTCCAGCAGCGACACGTGGACGAGAGGCCACCCTCCCCATGTCACTGCCAAACAGGCCGGCTCTTGCGCTCACATAGTTCTCTGTGTGTTACCTGACGACCGAGCGAGCAGCACTGGAGACGTGTTACCCAGAGCGGTCGGCAGACCGGTGAATGGAGTTCTCGCAGGGCAGGTTGAGGGGCTTTCCAGCCAAGACAAAAACAAACCAGACTTTGTCAACATTGGTGTCTTGGCTTTCGTTTGCTTTTCTCTTCTTCTCTTTTCTTTGGTACTTTCTAGTACCTTTTCTTGGTTGCACAATCAGGAGTCCGACAGCATTTGAGCGTGTCCGGTGGGTTAGAGTTATAATCAGTCGCTTCTCTTCCTTCCCTCAGCCATTTCCTCCCCGCAGAGTGGATAATTCCAGACCTTTAACAAGGAACTCACAGTGGTTCTCTCTGCAGTGGATCCGCTGTTGGAATGCTCTGGATTCATCCTGTCTCCAGCGTCATTTGTCTCTGTCGCCTCCCAGCAGTGCTGACCTGTATCGGTTCGGTTCCCTGGCTGTTTCTCAAATTGTCAACGAACTGAGCTTAGAGCGAGGGAGATGTCAATGGTATTATAGCCGACGCAAGGACACTCACTCTCATGCTCTCTCACGCGCGCGCACTCTCATGCTCTCTCTCTCTCTCTCTCTCACTCTCTCTCGCTCTCTTTTTCGCTCTCACTCTCTCTCTCAAACACATAACGGACAGAAGGTAAACTGATTTGATCGCCACTGCATTGATCTTCAATACAAAGCTTATGTCAAGGTCTCCTAGCAACACCCCCCCCCCCCCCCCCCCCCCCCCCCATATCTCTCTCTCTCTCTCTCTCTCTCTCTCTCTCTCTCTCTCTCTCTCTCTCTCTCTCTCTCTCTCTCTCTCTCTCTCTCTCTCTCTCTCTCTCTCTCTCTCTAATTATAATTAATACAGCATCACCCTAACCAGCACATAAGGTGCATGGTCCCAGGCTCAGGAGTCATCAAATAGAGGCCATATAGTGTCTTTGTAACCCGGCCTTGAAAGTCCTGGACAAGAAGAGAAAATATATCATCACTGCCAAATTCGAAGCAAATATAAGATTTTAGGTTTTGCTAATTTTATTTCCTTACATTTACTTGAATTGGTCAATTGCAATCTCAGTAGATTGCAGACTGGTGTCAACCACCCGTGTAACTTCAAAGGGCAATTGTACCATCTCTTTATGCAAAACATATTTTGCAGCAAAAGGCATACAATTATGGAACACAATGCCAGATCTCTTGAAATTGATTCCAACTGGCGCCTTCAAAAGAAATGCAAAATTGTGGCTAATTCAGCACAGCAACAATCATGCTTGCATACTTAGTTTCTTTAACAATGTACTATCTGTGTGTCTTCTTTCTTTTATTTCATTCCAATTTTCTTTGGGAAACTTTTTAATAATGTTAATCTGGTATTATTATTTTTAAACAAAAGCTCCACTAGGGATAAGTGTGGTAAATTAGCTTTGGCTAGAAACACTACGATACTAACATCGGATGACTGCCTCACGCTTTCCTTAAATGAATAAATAAGTTACAGGTAAATAAACAGACTAATGACCTTGCTTTGGTGGACAACATTATCCTCCTTGGCGTCCTCACACCATTGCCAAAAATGCTGACATGCTTTGCTAGCAACACTCAGAAACCATAGCAACGAAGCAACGAAGCAACGAAGCAACGAAGCAACGAAGCAACGAAGCAACGAAGCAACGAAGACGCCCCTGGGTGCTGACCTTCCCTCTGCCTTCCTGTCCGGCGAGGGTCAGCCAAAGAACGTGCAAAACATATTTTATTTTGTGTGTGTGTGTGTTTTGGGGGTGGGGGGGGGGGGGGGGGTATGTGAGTGTGCGCGTATACATGTGTATGTGTGTGTCTGTTGGTGTCTCACCCAACCACTAAAACAGTGTATGTTCTAGTTAGCATTCTGGACTGGCCGGACGGGACCTTTAGGACACATGAGCAGTAGCAGTAGGAGAGACGCGTTGGAGGGAATGGGGATCAGTGATATGGCATCAAAGTCCTGCAGGGGTTAAGAGGAGAGGAATGGGGAGGAGACGAGTGAAGCAGACAGAGGAGGAGAGGAGGTGAGGAGAGGAGGTGAGGAGAGGAGGTGAGAGGAGGTGAGGAGGAGAAAAATGGAGAGGACATGAGAGGAGGAGAGGAGAGGGGGGACGGGGAGTAAAGGAGACAGTGGAGGAGAGGAGAGGAGCTCAAGGCAACAGGACATGGACTGTTAAGTTGATTCTGTAAAGTTAGATATGATAGCATAGTAATTGTCGCAAGTAAGTTTTACATCTTTATTAAGATAACTTGAAAAATGTGACGTGTTTATTTTGGTTGTTAAAAATATCTATTTTGGGGTTTGTGTGGTTGATGGCTGGTTTAAGAAGCCTCACCTGGCCTGAGTCAGACTGATTAGACTCTGTGGCTAGAGGAGTTGCCTGTGGGGCAATCAATGTACACAGGACAGACCTGCCATCACCACGCAAGCAGAGCTCTTTCATGTCAGCATTCACCACCTGCTCTGAATGCAACAGACTTCCAGTTCTGCAATTAACCTGTTTTCTTCAACTCCTCTGCGTGTCCTTAGAGCCCGGTAATGTGTGTGTGTGTGGTGTGCAGTATTTTTATCACATTATAATATGATATATATATATATATATATATTAATTTTTGAGGTTGGTTGGTCGCGGCATCTACGTTAAGACTGCCGCTGTGCGTGTGACTCATTAAACACAGATGTAAAAAAAAAATAATAATCTTTGTGACCTCCTGGGCTCTCTGAGATTTTCCTCAGTCGATAAATACAGGACTGCACTGATGGCTGTTTGTTTTGAGACATGTTCAGAGCCAATAATGAGAACCCTGTCTTTAACAAGTCTTTGGACAGCCAGCTTATGATGTTGTAAAGGCAGCTAAGTCTTAAAGCTTATTTACTGGTGTCTTACTTATTTGCTGTGTATCAGCTGTGTAGCTAGGAAATGTTGTCATAGCAGATGATCAATCCCGAGAGTTATATGTAAGCCTACAGGAAGACCAGGTCCTCAGATGGATCCTCGTGGTACTCCATATTTGGTCTGAGCAGTTGGTGAGGTAAAATCAACACAAAACATAAAAAAAAGTCCTGTTAGCTAAATCAATGAAAATTAGCCTGGAGCAGTTCCAGTAGCACTGTTTTAGTCTGCTATAAGGATTTCACTGGCGTGGAGCAACCTATGCGCCGGAGCCTGCAGCTATGGGTAAATCATTTTAGACTCTAGGGCAGTTTCTAGTGCTTGTTATTTAGTGCTTGTAGAAGCGGGTCCCGACATTATTTGTCAATTATGAATATTGTATGGCTCAGTTTTGTTTTTTTCATGTTTGCTAATGTGAATGATAATTCCTTGTTTGTTCTGGTTTGTTCAATGTGTAGAATATTCAGTGCTTAACATTCAATATATTTTTTTAATAATCTAAATACATACATAAATTCATTACAGCAAAACCTTGCAACGCATTGCTGTGGTCGCCCTACCTCGCAACCTTCTGGCTTGTATTTCAGGAAATTGGCAATTTGCCAAATATATATATTTTTCTCATTCATCAATGATTGAGAGTATGAACTGCTTTATTCCCTGTGTTCTGCTGTCTTCCTCCCGGTGAACAGAGCAGGGCTGGGGGGACGTGCACAGAATGTCCAATTAGCTCCCCAGCGTTTCATAGGACAATGTGTCCAGGTGTCTTCCCTGCATTGCCTTTGAGACTGCCGATCAGTGATGGGGCCCTACTGCACAAAGGGGAAAGTGGAAACCAATAGCTTTCCATTGCTATTTTTTTGCAGACACGTTTCAACAAAGCGGTTTACAGTGAAAGGGCATTTTAGATTTCGATTTTCTCAGATACATTTCATTAACGAGCAGATAAGCACCTTACCTTAAGGATGGCTACACTGCGTTTTCCTGCCACAGGGAAAATCAACGCAGTGCCTTCTATCTTAGGTGAGAAAGGTTGGTAAACAATTAGGTTTCTTCTTTCATGTAGGCCCTATTGTCATTTTTTCCAACGCATTTCATGCTCCCAGGGCTACACATTCAGGCAAAATGTTTCATAGGAGGAATTCTCCCGAGGTACAAATGTCTTGCATATCTGTGTAACAACAAATTACAATTTTCCTTGAGTTTGTGGGCGGACGGAAGACGGAAGACAAGATCTGTATGTAGGCTTCACCCAGGGATTATTTAATGTTACATAAAGCGTGATTCAGACCACCCCCGTACTGTTTTGTCTCGCAACGTCACATGGCCTATAATATGAATAAGGGGGAATTCTGCTCAGCATCTTTTTTATTGCTAGAAATGTTGCTAAGATACAGGCTGCTGAACCCCATGCCGGCTTCATGCATTTCGCTTTATCATTAGGTCATATAATTCCATCAAGGAGCGATGGTGGGAGCAAATGTCACCGAATAAATCTGACATTTGCAGTGCAGGAAAACTAAATCAAAGAACCTAATCTCTGTCCAATTTGAACAAAAACATTTTTATTGTGTTGACAAATCCCTCCTCTAGACAATACCACTTCAGACTTGTTCAAGACGTTCAATATTAGAAATGCAGGCAAGCCTGTCTCTCTGATTAGTTTCCATTCTCTGCCTTTCCACAAGATGTCCTTAGACTATCCTCCCAGCGTCACTGGTTCTACCACTCTCATCTGCAATCACTTCACACCTGAGCTTCCTTGTAAATCTTCCCACCTGAACCTCATTCCTTCATTAGTCTCTCCCATATGTGCCAGTTCACTTCCGTTCTTCACTCGTCGGTTCGTTATAATTGTCACGTCCCTTTGACATTGTATTTCTCTTTTTTTTCTTTTCTATGCAAGGTTCTGGAACTGAGATTCAGAGTTTCCTTATTGAAGTCGTTTTGTTTCCCCAGTTCTCGTGTGCGTTTGGTCTTATCACTCATGTCCCTGCTGCCCTGCTCTCGTCGTGACAGAAAATGAGAAATGCAAGATTATTCAAACTCAACGCTGTTTATTGTGCTTTGCCAAGAAAGAAAGCACATGTAGAAACACCGAGGCCCGTCATTAAAAGACAATAATAAAAGTGAAATATATAATAAATAATTAAGAGTGTGTGTTTGTATGTATGTACAGTATGTATGTATGTATGTATGTATGTATATATAGATATTTTTTTTCAAACTATCTGCATGTTACAAGGCTATCTATATATATATATATATATAGCCTTGTAACATGCAGATAGTTTGAATTAAAGACTTTGACAAAAAAAATTGTTGAGCCCTGATTTTAAAAAATAAAGTGAAGTCGACCTATTATGTCCTGGAAGTTTGTTCCAGATCTGTGGCGCACACATGTAGGCTGAGCATATGATCAATATTTACACTTACATTCTGCGTTGACATTTCTACTCTTTATTTTCTTTGTATCTTTTTTGCAGATTCCCCATATGGGTATAATAATAATAATACATTTAATTTAGAGGCGCCTTTCAAGACACCCAAGGTCACCTTACAGAGCATATAGTCATTATAAATCGTTTAAAAACAAGACATCGTGAAAAAAAAAAGTAAATATAATAAAAATAATAAAAAAGAAAAGAAAAGAAAATGGAGATATGTTTCATGGAGAGTACCTTATTTGTTGCATATTTATTCTGGTATTTCTTGAATGACTCCTCCATCATTTGCAGTGTATGTCACGTACCCTGTTGGTCAACAATTCAGACCACTAGAGACAATCTTAAGTTGTATTGGGTTTGTTTTATACGTGGAAGAGGAATTTGATTACTGTGGTTGTGGGTGTGGTTGTGGGCCATTCGGGTGCATATAACACCAATAACCTTTCAATCAAACAAAAGTCGAATGAAGTCATGTATCAACAGCATTAACAGTTTATGTTGTTTTTGTTGCTCCAGTAGGTTTTACAGATGAGTAGAGATTAGAAAACTTGGAAGCTCTGCAAATATCTACACTGGAACTGTGGGGTGAAATCCAAAATGCCTTTTCCATTGCTGTTAATTCCTAAACCTGTTTTAGGCTTTAATGTGTTTATAAATTAACACAGGGGGCTGGGAGCATGAGTATTATTTGTCCATTGATATGTCTAACGTCATCTGGGCTATGATGACGCATCATCTGTGAAAAAGAAACAACACCCACAAGGCAGTTTTTCAGCTCCAAAAAGGGGCTGACAAGAGAACGGGGAAGGAGACAAAGACTCTGACATGTAAGAACTGAACCCTTGAAAAGGGTTTTCATTTTCCATTAATGTGAGGGGGTAAATGTGTTTGAACATCAGCCTGATAGACAGGACAATCCAACCCTTCTCATCTGACTAGAAGAGTTTTAATATTATTCTAATATTTTTGGAGTCGTGATTGTATTGAATGTGTGGAAGTAATTCTAATATAACATGATCGGACATCTAGAATAAACACCATCAACCCAGGCCTCAGCCCACAATTGAATTTACTTATAATAGATTTGGGTGGAGCTAGAATGAGTACAAATCCCCAGGTAAGGAAAATAAATTATGTGTTTGACTTAGATGGAGTTCAATGAATGGATGGTTGGATAGACTCCAGGGTTGGACACTGTTTGATACCTCAACCTGCACTGTGTAACTGCTGCAGACAGCACTTTTTTCAGATCTATATTAATGATCCAATGTCAAAATAGAATGCCATCCACCCAGCGATCAATCATCCCATAGATTTTTTTCTGTGCAGAAAGTTTTGGCTCCAGTGTTGCTCAGCCCTATACTGTTGCCATTTAAAAATCTTTCAAAGAGTGTGTTAACATACTATTTGCCACTCTCTCGATGAAATTGATTCTCTTTCAACAATGAATATGCTGGCATTGGAAAAGGAAACCAAATCATAAATTGAGCTATTTCATAGGGCTCAATAATCAGTAATTCTAGCCTGTAACCTAACCCATGGACAGACCCTGAGCGGACCTACTGGTCAATAAGTTACAGGGTAACACTTTACAATAAGGGTACAACTCACAATTAGATAACATTTAAGTACATAACATCAACAGTTAGCGAACTAGTAATGGAGGGGTTAATTAGTTCCTTGTTCCCTTATTGGTAAGTGTTTCCAGTTAAAGGACTCACAGAATCACACTATAGGCTATCCACAGTCTTTACCCCACAATCAACGCCAAAGGGTGCACATCCATGAAAACAACAACAATCATTCAGTGCCTGCTGCCGATGATCAATGTTAAACCCAATATTTCCCTCTGAGCATTACGGCTAGCCTCTGCCAATACCAGTACTCCAAGAGCAAGGACAGATCAACACTGCCAGTTTGTTTCAGTCAAACACCATTAGCAGGTTAAGGGCTGAGGTAGGCGAGAAATATAGTTATTATTAATAATAACTATTTTTCCATCTTTCTGTAACGTTTTTTTTTTTTCTCAAATTCTGTAAAAGTCATACTGCAGCCTATACCGTAAATTGAAAACTCTTGCAATTTTCAGGTATGGTTACCAATGACCCCCACTACCCTTAAACCCAAATTTGTGGTACTGCACCCAATTATTATTTCTCCTCCCCAGATTGACCTGGACTCAAAATTCTTTCATAATATTAATCTCTAGAATCAGACGCATTAATAGGTCTTATGCCCTAAAAATGTTTACTTTTCCCACAATTTCATATTAAAGCTAAACATGATAAAGAAGATTCACAGGCTACAAAAATAATCAAAAATTCACCAAAAATCGCCACATAAAATCTTTAGACCAAGCCTCACAAAAAAGATTGAACAGAATTTGTTTTACTTAGTTCCATTTGAGAAATATTTGCCAATAAAGTTGGAGCAGTTAGCCCATTTTTCTTATATGACCATTTTGTTATTGTGTAAAAAAAAACAAGACTACTATTAGGTGGATACCAATACCCCCCACTACTAATAAACCCAAATTGTGGTACTACACCCAAAGGTGGTGCTATTTAAAAGAAATATGAACTAGCCTTATTTCATTCACATTTTGCCTATATGACCATTTTGTTATCGTATAACTACCATACGGCTATCATTAAGTGGATATCATTAACAGTGCAAATTTTCAGATCTGTACTCTTTTAAGAAAGCCCTTGATTCTCTTGTGAAATGTGTGCTTGGAGTTTTCTTTATGTTGTGTGCTTATCAATAGACATTTTAAATATGTGAATGAGGCTTCATGAAGTACAGGAATGTCAGTGGCTCAATGGGATAATGCCTTGTACAGGTGATCCTTAGGTTGAGTGATCAAATCCCAATTAGAGCATGCTGAACATTTACATTTTACATTTAGGGCATTTAGCAGACGCTTTTATCCAAAGCGACTTACAATAAGTACATTTGTCATAAGAAGTGCATCAATATATCGCTGTCGGTACAGAAAGGATGTTCATAGAACCAAGTGCAAGTACCACAATAGCTAGGTTAATCAATTCCCCGTATTACAGACATGATAGCAGCTGCTGCAGTTGCTACACAGTTAAGTGCTACAATACAATACAATACGATACAATACAATACAATACACTACAATACAGTGTACAATGGTGGTCAGAAGAGGAAAGGTGGCTATGCAGAGTCGAGGTGAACTCTGAACAGGTGAGTCTTGAGTCCTTTTCGGAAGATAGTGAGCGACTCTGCGGTCCTGAGAGCAGCAGGGAGCTCGTTCCACCACTGAGGCCCCAAAACCGAGAAAAGTTGTGACTTTGCTGATCAACCTTTGCTAGCTCTTAGCGATGGTGGTTCCAGTCGTCCAGCTGAGGTAGTCGAGCGGAGGGATCGAGCAGGGGTGTGTGGCTTTAGCAATGCTTGGAGGTAGGCAGGGGCAGTTCCATCGACTGCCTTGTATGCCAGTACCATCGTCTTAAATTTGATGCAAGCTACTACAGGGAGCCAGTGGAGGTCCCGGAAGAGGGGGGTCACATGGGAGAACTTTGGTAGGTTGAACACGAGGCGCGCTGCCGCATTCTGGATGCGCTGCAAAGATTTAATCGCAGAGGCAGGAAGTCCAGCCAGGAGTGAGTTGCAGTAGTCGAGGCGGGAGATGACCAGTGATTGGACTAGAAGCTGAGCTGCTTCCCTTGTGAGGATGGGCCGGATTCTGCGAATGTTGTAAAGTGCAAATCTGCAGGATCGGGTGACCGCAGTGATGTTTGCAGTGCAGCATAACTGGTTGTCCAATACCACACCGAGGTTTCTGGCAGTGGGAGAGGGAGATACAGTAATGTTCTCGACGGTGACCAGTAATTCCATGTGTGGGCAGTCTTTCCCTGGGATTAGGAGAAGCTCGGTTTTGTTGAGGTTAAGCCTCAGGTGATGGGCAGTTGTCCAGGTGCTGACATCCGCCAGACATTCTGATATGCGTGTTGCAATCAGGGTTTTCTCAGATGAGGGGAAAGAGAGAAATAGCTGAGTGTCGTCAGCATAGCAGTGATAGGACAAGCCGTGTGATGCAATTACCGAGCCCAGAGACCTGGTATAGAGGGAGAACAGAAGAGGCCCCAGTACAGAGCCTTGAGGGACACCAGTTTCGAGCGTGCAAGGTTTGGACAAGGAGCCATTCCATGTCACTTGATAGGTGCGGTTCGTCAGGTAGGATGTGAACCAGGAAAGAGTAGATTCAGCGATTCCAAGTTCGGCAAGAGTGGCAAGAAGGATCTGGTGGTTCACCGTGTCAAATGCTGCTGACAGGTCGAGCAGAATGAGGACCGATGAGAGGGACGAGGCTCTGGCAGCACGGAGGGACTCAGTCACCGCGAGGAGAGCCGTCTCGGTGGAGTGTGCTTTCTTGAAGCCTGACTGGTGAGGGTCAAGGAGGTTGTTAGATGAGAGATAGGAGGACAGTTGGTTAGCAACGGCATGTTCCAGTGTTTTAGACAGGAACGAAAGAAGAGATACCGGTCTGTAGTTCTGGATGTCGGTGGTATTAAGAGTTGGTTTTTTGAGGAGAGGCTTTATTCTGGCAGTCTTGAAAGACGCTGGAACAATGCCTGAAGTGAGGGAGGAATTGATAGTTGATGTGAGAAATGGCAGAATGTCGCTTGAGACATCCTGGAGGAGAGAGGAGGGGATGGCGTCAAGGGGGCAGGTGGTGGCATGGTTAGATGTTATTATTCTGTTGACCTCGTCAGAGGTGAGAGGGATAAATTGGGTAAAGACAGAGGAGGGGATGGGAGAAGGGAGAATGGAGGCAGGGATAAAAGAGGAACTAATGTCCTTCACTTTCTGGGTAAAGTAGTTAACAAAGTCATCAGCAGTGAGGCAGGAAGGAGGTGGGGGTGAGGGAGGGTTGAGGAGGGACGAGAACAGGGAAAACAGTTTCCTGGGGTTTGAGGCAGAGGAGGTGATTTTGTTCCGGTAGAAGGCAGATTTGGTTGTTGACACACAAGAGGTGAAATCTGAAAGAAGGAAAACATAGTGAGATAGATCATTAGGATCTCTTCCATTTCCTCTCCGCTGCTCGCAGCTTTGTTCTACAAGTGGGACAGCCAAGGCGGGGGCGGTGAGGATCGCGCTGGTCTGGAGTGGAAGGGACAGAGGGAATCCAAGGAGGAGGAGAGGGAGTGTCTGAAGATTCATCTGGAGATAGTTGAGAGAATCGTTCGATAGAAGGAAGTGAAAACAGAACAGTAGAGGCAAACGTAGAGGGAGAGAGGGATTTGAGGTTACGGCGAGTGGTGACAATGTGGGGACTAGAGAGGAGGGAGGGAGAGGATTTCAAGGGGAGAGAAAAATCAACAAAGTGATGGTCAGACATGGGGAGCTGGGTAACGGAGAGAGCAGAGGTGCCGCAGGACCTGGTGAATATTAGGTCAAGTTGGTTCCTGGCCCTGTGTGTGGGAGGAGAAGGGGTTAGTGTTAAGTCAACATGACATTCTCATTCACATGACAGTCATTGCCACACATTTATAAAACACAACATTGAACATCACCTGAAAATAATTTGGCAATCAACATTCCGGCTAATTCGTTTCCAAGAATCTGACTGCCAAGACACAGTATGGCAGGGGAACTTCTTCGTTAACCTTTTTTTACTTCATAATGAACTCTGTCATATTAATATTTTTTCCTTTAGTGTTCTTGACAACAAACGTTTAATTTCCCCAGAATCTCAAAGATTTTTCAGGTATTTGCTTTTAAGAAAGCCCTTAATTCTGGATGTTGTGTGCTTATCAATAGACATTTTCACCATGTGCATGAAGCTACATTTCATGTTTGTCAGTGGCTCAATGGGATAATGCCTTCTGGTGATCCTTATAGTTTCAGAGTTTGATCCCGATCAGACAATTATGAACATGCTGAACATGACATTCGGCCATTGCTCTGCAGCCCAGACACCTGAAACCGAGGCACTGTATGGCATTAAGGGGAACATCAACATCTTTCCTTCATAATTATATGTCATATTTATATATCTTCCATTAGTGTGTTCTTGACTTTTCCTTTTTATTATTATTATTATTATTATTAGATAAAAATATCCCAATACACCAATGTCACACATTGATTTACATTATTAACATCAGTCTAGCATATCACTTCATGATTGCTAAATATTCTACAATCTAAAGTATGCTGTACTTCCCAAGGAAAATCGTATTTTCCTTGGAAACTTGGGACAATTAAAACCTTAATTGAGAGCTGATTCAGTTAGGCCCTATTATACCTGAGCAGAGGCTGTGGACATTTTAATCACAGCGACTGGTGCTCTCAGTGGGAAATTAAATACAGGTTTGTGACCATATTTATAAGCACCCAATTCAAGGAGAAAGAACGTGCACACGTTTAGAACATCAATGCTGTTTTCATGCAAAACTCAATGTACTTTTCTAAAGATGGCTGATTTGTAAAGATGTGGGAAGAGGGAAAAATATATTCCCTTGTAGAGGGGAGCCTCTCTAGCATCCACAAATAGAATTAGATACCTAACATCTATGAATGAATGCTAATTAGGACAACATCAGAGATGGAAGGAGGGATATTGGACTGAGAAAGAAGGGACTTATTCACGGATATGAAGACAGAACCATAGGGAAAGATCATGATAGCTGTGTGTAGACAGTTTTAACAGCGAAGGACCATAGCTCTTATTTTGGCTGTTGAAGTTTATAGTCTTTGAAATTAGGATAAAGCAAACCCAGTAGGATAAGGATATAGTTGATTGGTAAAAGAAGAAAAAGGTTTTCAGTCCAAAACGATTGACTGAATGAATGAAAATACTACCCTGAATAAAATGGATTATAAAAAAAATGAACTGAGAATAGAAGTTAAAGAACCAAAGTAGTCACAACAGTGTGGGTTAAATACACTCTTGGGAACATACTTAATGGTGCTTGATGGAATCCCTTGTACTAAATTAGAGTGTCAGGTTAATTCCCTTAAACTCACTACTACCTTTTTCTACATTTAATCACAGACATTTACTTTTTAGTGTGTGTGTGTGTGTGTGTGTGTGTGTGTGTGTGTGTGTGTGTGTGTGTGTGTGTGTGTGTGTGTGTGTGTGTTTGTCCGGGTGTGTGCACGTGTGCGTGTGTGTGTGTGTGTGTGTGTGTGTGTGTGTGTGTGTGTGTGTGTGTGTGTGTGTGTGTGTGTGTGTGTGTGTGTGTGTGTGTTTTATAGGCTGGGGCATATGAAGGAGATGGTGATTAACAGCCTAATGACTGGACAATATTGTTTTGGCTGTTGAGGAATTTGTGAATCGTAAGTCTTTACATATACTAACTTTAATTGGCTATTATGGGGCACTATATTTCTAATAGTTTTCCTGCCCCAGAGACAATAGTCATTAAGGGGCTAGCAATGTAGGCCTATGTGCATAGAGGAGTTTGAGTGTCAGGTTCGTGCATGACATTATATGATACCAGTTTAGATATTACCTTGGATACAAAATATGTATGGGTGAATACACTCATTGACTCTGATGCCCTCATGGGAAATATGCACATATAGTTGAGATAATGTGTGCATTTAATGAGGAAAGGTTATGTAAAGCAGTTGTCGTTCCCGTGAATGCTCTTTCCTTAGAATCAAATCCATTGCTTGCTTTTTGCTCGCATTATGTCCTCCATAACTAAAATGAACCACTGGTGAATAAAACATTCCCTTCGACTGTTAATTGCGGCCATATTTCAATGCCACAGGAAAATCGATGAAGTTCACCTTTTAAATATTTCAGATAAGACATTTTTCACTAATATACTTTCCAAAATGTTCTTGTGGTTTCATGATGGCCCCAAGTGTACTGTGCTGGAGGCCCATACAAACAATAAGGTGTACCTTTATTTTAAAATTTGTTATAGTGAACCAAGATTATATTTCTGGGGTTGTTTTGTTTACCATTTCTATAAAAAAAGGAGTCTCATAATATTTCTTTACAGGTTTTGGAGCCAGCCTCTGACGTGCGATTTATCTGTTCGTACTTTTACATGGTTTGGATCCTTGTGTGTATAGATAAAGAAAACCCTCCAGTTTACTTATTGTTGAAGGCTTAAAATGATGACACACTGTTGACAGCATAGGGAAGGAATGCGTACAACTAATGAACAAAGCTCTGTAAATCCATTTGTGTTCGCAAGAAAATACTTTGTTTTATCTTAAGTCAAATATTAGAATACATAAAGCATGATACTTGTATAGAGTTCACCGTTACAACCCTTCGCCGTTGCTCCATGTTTAAATCACAATCCCTTGTTCATGACCTGTGAGTGACCGATCTCAAATTCACAAACTGAAATAGTGCCCCCTAGTGATGTTTTTTTTTTTTTTACTCAGTAGTAATAGGCCTAGTTGCTGTTTTCGCTTGCATTTTTGTATTTCTCTACTGATTGCTTCGACAATGCAACATTACAAGTTACTAACAGCAACTTCACAGAGAAGCTCTGGCTTAGGCCCCCCCTGAGCCCTTGGGGCCCTGGGCATGGGCCCGGTTTGCTCGTGCGGTAACACGTTAGTTCAGTCATGCAAGAGACGTTTCACATTTATTCGTTGCACATTTTTACGTTCAGTCTTGTACGGTTCAAGGGCGACATCGTGCGGTCATGAATGTAGCTGCATATTTCAAATGGTGTAAATCTACATGTCAGCATTTTTTGTAAATGTTTTTCCTTTGATAAAAATACAATCTAAGCTGCTTCTCTAAACTAAGCAGTTGTACATAGTATATTGACGCTCTGCCAATCAGGGTAACATTAAAGAGCGACGTATTCACGTGGCTTCCGTAGCCTGTCTCCGATGCGTCACGACTCCGGTCACGTGCTACTCTCCAGCCTCGATCAGGTGACCCGCGCCAGCTTCCTCTTTCGATGCTACAACACTCTTTTTCTACCCCTTCCGAATACCCTTTAGCACCTACTATTTAAGCTGCTGGTGTGTTTTTGACGTACGTTGTAAACATTTAACCATAGGTATCCTGCCAGAACATCTAAACCGTCGCCGGGTCGATGCTCGTGGAGTGGATGATGAACGGACACGCTATTCTCTACACCGGGGTCACTTTGGCCTTCTGGAGCACTATACTCGTAGTCGGTAAGTACTCGTTTATTCTTGAAATGTGCATGGATTGCGACTTTGAAGCAACATATTAGGTTGTGTTCACACCTCACGTTTTCACGGTTTGACATGTCTGTCAGTATCTGTAGTCAGAGCTGCTGCTAACGTGATGAAGGGAACCGTCTAACTCCGGGAAAATAGATTCAAGGATAAATCCATTGCAGACTCATTGGATAATTATTGATCCATATGTCATTGACTTAATACGGCACTGGAAGGGCTTGCTTTAAATTGTTCTGCATGAAAGTCCAACCGTGTAATCATGATCGGTTACTGCAATGGAGCAGGTGTTCTCTGCCTGCATAGGATGCTTGCGTGCTAGGTTTTGGTTTGCCTTGCCTTTAATCAAACAGATTTAACGTGTTAATACTGGTTTGAACTGTTTGGACGCTAATATGTCTCTCAGATGCAATGCTGAGACCATGACGCCATCCATCAAGCAATCATTGAGGTAGTGCCTTGCCAAGGCGAACCTGTCAGAGCTAGCAGCCTTAAGCCGTGTTAGCTTGTTTGTTAGCACTACCGCCTGCAGGGAGGAACTAGATGTGATTATCACATGACAAGAACGGGAACAGGCTGTTGGTATTCCTTCATATATTTTACCATTCTTGAATGTGGTCCTTCCTGATTTATCACCTGTAGTACATTAGCGTCTTAAAGTCTAATTTGATTGAATACAATGTATTGATTCGTATAGGCTTGGGGTTTGGAAGTGTGTATGGAAATGTTCACGTAGCTCACAGAATCAAGTCACATGAGATGCGCGCTACAAGGTTGCATTCATTGTAGAACTATATGCTGAGCTTTGTCTTTTTTCTAATTTGTATATATTTAAAATCTTTTAGGTATCTGTTATACCATCTTTGACCTTGGATTCCGTTTTGATGTCGCATGGTAAGAACTTTTAATTTATTATTCAATTTGTTTTTCGGATACAACATCAACTGTCATATTGCATTCAACAAGTGCCATGTGTTTGTCTATTGGTTATTTTTCTATTCTAGGTTCCTTACAGAGACGTCCCCTTTTATGTGGGCAAACCTGGGTATTGGCCTCGCCATCTCCCTCTCTGTAGTAGGAGCAGCCTGGTGAGAAGCTCATTTGTTCACTCTTTGTGGCAAATGTTTCGCCATCACTGCCCCTCCGTCCAAATGTTCCAGCTCACTTCTCCATCTTAGTTCTGTAATGGAATTGTCAAGCATGTGCTACAATTCCCACCTTGCAAACTTACTGATTAACTAACTTCCTCAATTGTAAACCAACAAGACAAACCGGACCAAATGAAGTATGATGTATTGCAGAATTCATTTCGAAATGTCTAATGTTTTTGGGGTTTCCCAGGGGAATCTACATAACTGGATCCAGCATCATTGGGGGTGGTGTCAAGGCGCCACGAATCAAAACCAAGAACCTGGTCAGGTATGCCCTTTAAATGTAACGGTTTATTGTGACTATGGTAAGGAAGCACATGGCAGATTGGATGATGATAAGCTATGAGGCTTACAGTGTAAAGGAAAGCGTCTGGTAACTCTTGACATTAAGGGAGAATGTACCATCGCTGCAACCTTTCGTATTTACAAACCATTGATAATTTTCACAATTTGGTCAGGAAGTCAATGTGATCTTCTCATTTATTTCAGCATCATCTTTTGTGAGGCAGTGGCCATCTATGGAATTATCATGGCCATCGTCATCAGCAACATGGCTGAGGTGAGCAGTATGGCCAAATGGGAAATGATGAGTGTGTGTGCAGATTTATTTTGGTAATCTCATAGTGTAAATCAACAACAAGAAGCTAGTCTCTGCTCTTTTACAGAACTTCACCGGAACCACTCCAGAAACCATTGGTGCAAGGAATTACCAAGCGGGTGAGAGAACATGCATGAGGCTTCAGATCGTGCTTGATTCAAACTAATAGTCGTTTCATTTAAAGCCAATGTTGTTGTTTTTACCTCACACACACAATATACCACCTTTTTATGTAACTCTTGCTGAACCATTGTAACCCATTTGAATCCTAGGTTACTCTATGTTTGGTGCTGGGCTGACCGTGGGCTTCTCCAATCTCTTCTGTGGCATCTGTGTTGGTATCGTGGGCAGCGGGGCAGCCCTGGCTGACGCCCAGAACGCTAACCTCTTCGTCAAAATTCTCATTGTGGAAATCTTTGGCAGCGCCATCGGCCTGTTCGGTGTCATTGTAGCCATTCTGCAGGTAAATGATAACGACACTTGCAGTGTAGACATTTTCTCATTAGCAGCCTCTAGTGACTTGAGTTGTAACATATCATTTTCAGACGAGTTACTTTCAATTTTTATTCTGCAAAATTAACCACAATATAACGATATTTGGATTATATTGGTTCCCTGTATGGATTGACTAAGTAGCTGCTGTAGAAGCATTACATGGATCAGGTTCAAGTGCAAAGTCATTAGGGTCAAGCACATGATTGGCATGCAAGTATCTCTTAGGTTTGTTTTATGAAAATAAGAGTTTCATAATGAAATTAAGTTAGAATAAAATTAACACAAAGTGGGAAGTTTGTCAACGCTTCAATCCTATTTTTATCCATTCGTCTGAAAACCTTTTTATATTGTCTCTGTTCCAATCATTGTTTCCCTCATTTGATCCTTTGTGTATTATTTTTTAGCCCTACCAAATGATAGACTACTCCCCACATAGACATAAAAACTTGTTAATCAAATGAAGCTTGCTTAGCAGTTGCATTAAGTTTTGTCCTATGGTTTAGCTGAGCTATTGAAGAGGGACCAATCATTGTGTACAGTTTTTGCTAACCTTTAAAATTGTTATGATTTGTCTTCCAGACATCGAAAGTAAAGATGGGAGATTAAGAAGATGTATTCACAGAGATGCGACGATGTAATGAAGACACTGCTGGAAAATATCATACATTATTGTGTAAATATATCGTAAATTATTTAAATGTATTTTCTTATCTGTGTTTGTTTTTAACCGTCATTTGCTGATGAGTAGCATATGCACCCTCTGGTCTGAAAACAGCTGTTGATAGGTATACTGGAAAGATCTAAATCTGAAGAAGGGGTGTAGTTTACAAAGTAAAAATAATTTAGTTTGACTATAATATTTAATTTGCTGATATGCACATTTGTTACCTGAACCTAGCCAAATTTCTCATCAGTTGACTTTCTTTTTTATCAAATTCAATATATGCATTGAATAGGGTATACAACAGTAGCCAATTTCTTTCGATAGCTACTGTAGTAACATGCGCTCATCATTTGACATGGCTCCATCTCTTAAGTCAACTACGGTTTCAATAAAATAAACACATTGGGGAAATTGACTTAATATTTATAGCTTTACTTTGGTAAATAGGCACTCTTCCCAGATGACGGTTAAAAATAATAACTTGAAAATGTGCTTGTGTGTGTGCGTGTGTACATTGTTATTATTTTCTCCCTGTGAAGCATGAGTATGTTTAGCATTATGTGTAGTACTGTTGAATAGTATGGGTGATTGTTCTGGTCCTTTTTTGTGTTTTTGGTTGTAGTTTAATACTCAAGGGGTCCTTAAACCAAGAAAGTGGGCCAGATTCAGTATTTTCTCAAGCCTCTTCATATAAGTAAAGCAGAATCATTGAATAGAATAAAGAGTATTAATCCCCTTCGGTGGGTGAGGCCGAGCAATAGACCCTCACATGCTGAAGACAAAAGGCTCCAACCTTTAAAACGGCCATAACCACGTTTGATTTCCCCTCAGCTGTTGGGATCGACTTGTTCTATTTCAATTGCATGAGTCTGCTGACGAGAAACATACCTTCTTCTTTTTTTTTTATGAGATTAACAAGTGATTTATGCGCAAAGATTGTAATGAAATGGTTTTACACGGATGAACTGAACAAAACTTGTGTAAGGAAGTCATCGCCGCATCCATTGTATTTGAGAGGTCTGGTCAGACTTAGGTAGTCAAACTTCTGGAGCCATCTTTCGGAGTTTCCATCTAGAAGCAAACCTATTCATAGTGCAATCATAGATTTTCTCATGTGCCCCATGGTAATGTATCGAAGGTACCGTCCATCTGGGTAATCCTTTGAAGCTCTTTTCTAGTGTGAAGGGGTTTGATCTCAATTGCAGTATCTATAATTTTTAGCGTCATTACACATCTATTGTCTTCTAGTGTCTGTCATCCAAGTCCCTTTTAAATGTTGCCCCCGTTTAGGGTCCAGGGTCCCTCGAAGGATCAAAACACTAAATTTCAAGTCGCTTGAGGCAACATTTAGTTTCTTTCTCACCTTCGTCCACAGATTTCTTCTTTTTTTTTTTCATGTTGTATGGAAGTTTGTCCTGAAAGCATTCCTTCTAGTTGCCACTTACTCCACTTCTCAATAATAAGTAACAAGAGGGCACAAAATTCCAGAAAATAAAAATTCAACTTGTACTTGGCTTTCCAGATGTGTTAAAGCAGTGAGGTTTTCCTCTGGAATTTTGAATGTTTGCAAATTTGATCGGAAACATTTTTAGGAAACCCGGCACAATATGCAGCCCAATATTTTGGTGGTTGTAATTGGTTCCATTTGTACAGTCAATGTTCATGTGGTGGTTCAAAAATATGAAAAAGAAACGTATAGGTTTGACTTGATGTGTGATGGAAATGCTCAATCTCCCTCCCTCTAAGTGTCCATGATAATAAAAGTTCTAAAGAAAAAAATGACTGAATTTCTTTTTTTTATTTGGAAAGTGGTTTACTTTGTGTGTATATTACAAACATTTTTTATGTAAATTTTTACTGTTGACTACGTTTTAAAGGCTTATCCATATGTTGTTTTCTCCGGCAAGTCTGCTCTGATGGACTTATTCCTAAGGAACAATATCCTTAATTAAATCGTCTATCCCATTAATTTATGATGTGTCATCTCTTATTTCCACTAGATGGCGTAGAACAACTCTACATCTAGATCTCCGATGCTGTGCCATCTATACTAGCACTGACGAACTAAAATAGCCCACCACCCAGCATCTGTGCGGATGTACAGTATGGTGCCAGACGTGTAGACCGGAGTACAGCAATATTCTAATTAAGATAGGTCTGTGTAATATTTACATCTCTTAATAGCACTATACTTGTTATTGTCACTCAAATGATTTGTCTGTCTTTTCTACTATGTTCTATTCGAAATAGATTTATTACATGGAAGTAAACATTAGTTAAAGCATATTTATTTATCTATTCATATGTAACTTTTAAGGTTATTTCATCTCTATTTTGGACAGCGATGTGACTGAACCGGTCGAATTGTCTGGTTTGTTTCAAGTCTATTAGTTAATCTGGTTATGGTTAAATTGTGGAATGGATGGTGGGCTGGCCATCCGATTAGTTCTCTAGCCCTGTCTGGCTCCCCTTGCGTTGGAGAGAATAAGGCGCATTTGGACCATTAGTGCTTCCGTAGGCAGCAGGGGAGAAAGGGACCTGCTTACTGCCACTGCCTCAGAGCATCCTTTTTATGCCTTCATATCAACACAAAAACAAAATAGGATGACGGAAGAATCAAGGGGATATCTTCTACGGTCCTGGTTCGCTGGCGAATAAGATCATCTTTTATTTTAGTAATTTGTGCGACCGTTGTGGAACCAACACGAGGCTTTATTGGTATTCTTTTCATATAAAACATCCGGCAAAAAGGCTATCTATGAAGATGGATAAAAACAGTATTCTTTAGCATTATAAATTGTGCTACGATACGTCTCATGTTGTGTTTTTCACAGTGTCCTTGGCGTTGAAACCAACACAATTTCAACAATATTAGGATGCAATTTGAGAGATAATTTAAGCGAATGTATCACCCTAACTAAGAGCAGGCTACTCCGTAAAAGAAGACCCAGGCACAAAATACGGTTCGGTTAATAACATCAAGGTAAGTGTACTATTTATTCTGCCTTAGTTTAGCTACAGTCCATTGTTTACCTGACCATTGCATCCTTTCCATCTTTTGTTTCCATCTATCCCGCATTGAGTTACCCTGCCATCTTGAAATTGTATGCATTTATTGATCTGGATTATGATATCTCCATTGCCAACCCGTTTTGTTTGGGATGTATATTCCACTTACTAGGGACACTGAACAACAATACTAGGCAACACCATCACGGTGGAACAAATGAACCGTTTCGGGGCTTAGAAAGCCATGTTACTGAGCGAGAGATAGGTCCGGTTTTCCTTTTGCAGATCTGCTAACTCCTAACCCACTTTCTCCTCACCGCTGCCAAAGCAGCTGTGGGGATTTGCGAAAAGTGTGTCTTACGTCCATAAGCAGCAGTGCTTTTCGTTCATGCGGCTTCAGATGGTTGTCCACGCTGTTGTTCCAACATGTACTGTTACTGCATGTGATGCAATTACGTGTCCCATAAGAAGATTAATCTGTTTTCCCATCTGACATTTCTCTCACCTTAGCACATTAGCAATGTAGGTGATTGTGTGCAGATGACATACTTTGTTAGGGTTCAGAGACAGCTGACATGGCATTTATTAATGGTTAATGGAACAATCTGGAAAGTTTTTTAGTTGGAGCCTGAGTTGGATTGGAGCCTACTAAACTAACTATTATCATTGATAAAATCAACAGTCAGATGTGCACTTATCTTGCAGAATATATTTTCATATGAATTATTGTTTTCTTTTTTCAATTATATATGTCACATCATTTGTACAGCAATAATTGTTCCCTCACTTCTACTTAGAGTTGTACTTAGTTGTGGATACTGGACATCATGCATTCAGTACACATAGACAAACTTATCGTAATTAACGACAACATATTGGGCTGAAAATCCTTCCATTTCACAACAATTCAACAGTAATAAAGCTCAACTGTATTTTCTACACTGTAGCTACCTATGAAGTTATTGGTTAGGTGTCATGTCTCGCATTGGGCATGTAAATAGTAAACAAACCCATCACATTATTATAGGCAGATGTTCAACAGTGGAGAATCCTCACCAGGGTTGTTATGATGTCTTAAAGTACAGCAGTTGGTTCGCGTCCCAGTGTTGGGATCATCAAGTCAGCGTTTGATTTCCCGCAATGGCCTGGGAACATCCTAGTTGAACGGTCCTTGTTTTGAATAACGCTGATGCCTTTACTAACTCAAGGACTCTCATGAATCAGAGGCTCATGACATAGACATTATGAAATGAGTCTTGGTGAATGACGAGGGCCAGCACAAACTGCCTGTCACTGAGTATTGTTATTCAAACTGTCAATCACTGTGCAGTCAAGGCCTACCAACAGCAAACAGCACTCATCCTTTTAGTCACACAGGTTTTCTTCCCCATGAACTCTCACAATCAAGCTATGCTGGCAAAATGTGAAAGTAATCCAACATTCCTTGAACCTCAAAGCGGTGTTTGAGACTCATAAACATGTAGTTAGTTACCTCCCTGCCACAAATTAATTGGTGGTCCAGATCTGTGTTTTACAATTGAGGTAACTAAGCAAAAGTGGGGTCTATTATACTTCTGTGTCACTATGGTGATTTTATCCATTTAATAGTTTTCCTTTTGTCATTATACCTACCAGTGCACACGGTCAGAGTGCTGGTGAATGCCAGGGATTCCTCCGATGGCGGTTTCATGTTGGGATTTGTTGTCATGGTAACTACTTGGCTAGACCTGACCAACCAAAGTGGGGGACTGACACCTATTTGTGTGTGTGTGTGTGTGTGTGTGTGTGTGTGTGTGTGTGTGTGTGTGTGTGTGTGTGTGTGTTGTAGTGTACCAAATTTGAGCTATGTTCCTGCTTTGGTTAAAAACACTCCATTTCCATTCTATCCTATTCTTATTATTTCAACTCTTTCAAATACTAAAGCCAGACCTTTTCAAAGCGGGCTCACTGTCTATCCCCACCCTCTTCCTCTCCCTTTGGTCTTTATATAAGTCTTATAACCACAATACGAGCATTGATAAGAGAACCCCCAGATAGCAGAGTTAATCTTTGGCCATGGATTGTATGAGTTCAGGTAGTTGTAACTGCCACATTATCGAATGTGTTACAAATGTTCCATGTCACACCGCGTCGGCATTGTCAATCAAACACACCATGACCAAACCATTATACGATCTTTCTCTGAAGTGTCATTATTGGCTATAAGCGAGCCTTCTAGATCCCGAACGCTATTGGTTGCACCATTTAAGTTTGGCCATGCTGCACTGCAGTGATGGTTGTTCTTGTTTCAGATGTGTATCAATAGAAATGGTGTGCAGTTTCCAGTGTTGAATCATCTCTCTATTGATACCCCCCTCTCTGTGTGGGGTCTCTAAGTGTGCTTTTCTTTCAGACAGGCGTTACCTCCTGTGGTCACACCCAGATCTCTTTATCAAGCCAGCCAGCGACGAGTGGATTTTAAACTTAATCAATAGCTCCTCCGCGAACACTCCTGCATTCTGTGGAAGGCCGGTTGTGTGTGTGTGTGTGTGTGTGTGTGTGTGTGTGTGTGTGTGTGTGTGTGTGTGTGTGTGTGTGTGTGTGTGTGTGTGTGTGTGTGTGTGTGTGTGTGTGTGTGTGTGTGTGTGCGCCAAAACACAACCCCACTATAGGAGCTAATTTCTAATTACTGCCCAAACATGAAAAGCTGGATGAAGATCCTATGGTTCAAAAACATAGGATCTTGAACTAGTTGAAAGCTTGCCGAGACACAGTTTCGACTTCATTGTCCAAGAATCGGCATGTCATTCTTTTGTTTAACAAGGTTACAGACCTATTTGTTGTGTATATAAGTGTTTCTCTTCCATATTATGTTCACTTCCGCGCTAGACTTTGGAGGGTGACTTAAGCAGTGGGTTCATTGGGCTTATCCAGCAATAAGGGTATAATTGGACAGTAGTAGCTGGAACAAACATGTAAGCAAGTCACTATAAACGCAATGTGCCAAAGCCTCACCTCTCAATCTTGCTGTCTTGTTAGCTCTCTCCCTCTCTCTCTCTCTCTCTCTCTCTCTCTCCCTCTCTCTCTCTGTCACTCTCTCTTACACTATCTCCCTCTCAACCAACAGTGCCTCCTCAGATGAGCCTCTCTATGTCCCCACTCTGTGTCTTTACTTGCTCTAATGCCAAATGAGCAGCTGGATGTGAGTGAGAGAGAAATGAAGAGGGTGTTATCGACAAGGAATGCGGTTGTTAGAATCGCATGGCATGAGTGCGGACTACATGCTGGCAAGACATAGATAATGAAGAGAAAGATGAGTGGAGGGATTACCATGGACTGTATAACCTTCAGGGTGTCACAAAACATTGCCTTGCGCTACATTAATCACACACACAGTTTTTTTTAAATGGAATAAGATACATAATTGATAGGCGGTAATTGGTGGAATGTAAATGGTTTGCGCTGCTGCTTTGAAATTCTCGTGGACTTGTGGTCAGCTGAGAGTTGGCATGTTTTGCCTGTATTTGTATTGAGTGAACGTGTGTGTGTGTGTGTGTGTGTGTGTGTGTGTGTGTGTGTGTGTGTGTGTGTGTGTGTGTGTGTGTGTGTGTGTGTGTGTGTGTGTGTGCTTACTTATGCCCACCCATTGAACTTTTATAGCTAGAACCTGAAAAAAGGTTTGGACTTCCTGGAAAATGAAGCCAGTACATTTCTTAAGATGACAGGAAGTCCCACCTCCATGTAGTGAGCCCCAGTATCGGTCACTTATCAGCATGATCTCACATTTGACAGGGGAGGCTTTGAACAGACAGACAGACAGACAGACAGACAGACAGCGAGAGAGAACGAAAACTGGATCATCACTTTCTCATCTGTTACAGTCCTGTTGGACTGGTTTATGCTCTCATCTTCCAGAGGGCTCCCTGCTCGTCTGGGCTGTTTGTTGTTCTGCTTTTATCGACCCCGTGTTTAGTGCTGTGCACACACACACACACACACACACACACACACACACACACACACACACACACACACACACACACACACACACACACACACACACACACACACACACACACACACACACACACACACACACACACACACACACACACACACACAGTATGGGAAAATAAAAATACAAAATAATGATTTCTACGTATTACATGCCATAGAGTGGTACACATGCTGTACCGACATTGACCATCACTTTCTGTTTTATTCTCGTTCCTCTTCTGTTCCTACTGGAAGCCATACAACATGCCCATTCATTCAGGGCATGCAAATCAGCATATGATTTGTGCACTTTCTGCCTCGGTGAATGCATAACCTGTACGTCTTTGATAGCCTTGAACAAAAAGGCAGATGGTCAGATATGTGTCTGCCGTGTGTATCTGTGTCTTTGCACACACACACACACACACACACACACACACACACACACACACACACACACACACACACACACACACACACACACACACACACACACACACACACACACACACACACACACACACACACGTATGGGAACATGCACACACATACACATACAAACCCATGCACACATCAGACATAATGCAGTGCAGTGTTTGGTCGCAAATGTTCAGTAGTTAATGCACAAAATAATCAATCAGATCAATCTATTGATGGAAAAAGGGGAATAGATTCGAAATTCTCAAACATTGTTTATAATACACAAATAATAACACCAGTGCACACACTCGCCCACACCCTTCACCTCCATCTCCGAACCTGTCTGTCTTAGTTGTCGAATAGAGAATAAACTTCACCCATCATCTTCTCCTCCAGCCCTCTCTAGCTGATAACCGATCAGGCCTGACCCGATCGGCCCGTCGTTGCCGCAGTGAGCGCCGTTTCCCTGCTGCCGCTGGGTTCATGCGTTTGTTCTTCCTGCCCTCTCAGCCGGCCTTCCCTTGGCCATTTTGTCTGGTATCCGCCGTTGCTCTCCCCACGCGGCGCGACAACAGAGCACCACTCTGTAAACTGCCCCCTGAACTCTTCCAGTTAATCAGCGCCCAAAAGGTTGGCGCCGAATGGAGCCGGCCATTCGCTCACGCGGCGGTGTGTACCGGCCGCGATGCCTCAGCCCTGACCCCTCGCCTCTGCGACGCTCGAATGCTGTAAAAGGAAGAGGAGGGAACAAAGGCATGTGATGTAGTAAAAAAGGTTTGAGGAGTGGGGCTGAGGCAAGGCTCTGCAATAGGCAGCACACTGTTGCACTGGTAGGGAATTTTATTCATCATATTTTTTTGTTGTGTACTGGCTATTCCCAGTTATAGTACTAGTTTATGCTCCACTGCTAGATTAAGGTCGACTGCTGGTCTCTGACGGAAAGACAAGTTACTGACTCAGGGTTCAAATGCAGAATCTAAATGGTTTTGTATCTTCTGGACTTGTTTTATACTACACTGAGCCTTGCTGTTGTGTATACATATTGTAATAACTGCCAAAACACATGTTTTTTTGCTCAAGATGGAAATACAGGGCCCTTATTAAATTGTTCTCAACAAAAAGTACAATGGTGCAATGATGCTCCTTATACATTGTGTTGTGCTGCTCATTCTGTTGTTGCCGCTGGCAAGAGAATTCAAGCAAAGAAAAATAAGAAGTCTCCATTTTAAGATGTGCCAAAGTCCCAGGAGCCCACAGTCGATCTAATGCTTTTGCTATCTCTTTCTTCAATTGTCAGCTTTCACACTTCTCACCTTATTGAGCACGGCCTGTCATGGTGCTGGATGACTTTCAGCGGTCCAAAACAATATCCTGACTTTTTGGGGGGGAAATCAAAGCTGATAGCTGTAGTTAAATTACCAGTGTTTCACATTGGAGAAAAAGTCACTGTGACTAGGCTATCATAGGTACTGAGGCTGGTTATGAGAAGGGCCTGGCACAATGAAGAATCTGTTAATTATTATATTGATGTTCTGTCCCTGATTTTATTGAATGGGTAACATTTTATGATTTAATCAAAAAAATCGATCAATCACATTGATTAATGCATGGTAGAGAAAAATAGGCCTTATTTGCCCAGCGCCATATTGTGAGATGTCTAAGGTTTTTTCTTTCTAAATTATAGATTTGATTTCTCTCATGTCAGCTATACATGATATTGGCCTATCACAGATAACACATCTGTGTTATCACATAAAGGTATGGGCGTATATGTTTGCCGATATGAAAACTTTAGAAATTGTGACAATTTATATAGTTGTAATTACCTCTTTATAAATCTTCTGCTGTGGTGGTTGAACCTCTAAATGCTTTAACTGAGCACATCCACGTAAAGACCATCAGTTTAACATCATGTTCTGTGTGAGGGTTAGTTGCTGCTCCTCCATTAAAATCATGAGCACCGTAGCGTTCTTTTAGCTCGTGATTTTAATGTCATTTTGTTGTGGCCCGAAGCATTGCTTAAGGGTGAGCAGCAAATCCCCAGGAGCTACTCCACCCCCAGGACATATCAAATAAATATATAAATATAATAACGTCTGATGGATATCTCGGTATCATAATTTTTTACTTCTTAATATCAGTGTTGGCATCGGCCCCTAAAATCCAATATCTGTCGGGCTCTTGTGTTGACTATGTCTATACTACACACTTTGATTCTGAAGACTTAAAAATATCACAGTAGCATAGTATAAATTGAAACATCACCCAGTGCTACTATATGCTCTTAAAACTTTTTTTGTATGCCATGGCAGTATATGAGACTAATCTCCTCCGCTTTGTATCACAATATCTAGCATCAGGTCCCTGCAGCTTGGTGATATGACCTAAATCCTCAATATCTACATTCTAATGTCTTGGGATGCCCTCTCTTTCACTCGCTTGTGCTCTCTCTCTATCTCAAGATGGAGTGGATGGCTGAGAGGGAAGGCTGATATTATTTTCATTATTACCATTATCGTTATTATTATCATTATAGCCAGCCTCACTTTTTCAGTTTATATAATATATAAATGGCATCAGAATATATATTGCTATATTTTTCAATATTTCTGTTGAATGGAGATAATCTTTCTTGGAATCCTTAACCTAGCTCGTACTGTCAAATTTATTTTGGTAGGTGGAATATTGTACAGAACATAAAATGTTTGAGTAAAGCTGTATTTTAATCATAATCACGATTATTTTGGTCAAGATTGAAATCACAATTATTCAAACGATTATTTTTGAGTTTGAAAACATCATGTATTTATTCAGCATGTCTCTCCCAAAAACAGTTTGTATCTGAGAACTCTGAAATTTCGTCCTAAACAATTGAACAAAATAGTCAAAAAGAAAATCCTCATATTAATGAAATCGAGATCGAAATTCGAATAATAGCCCAGCCCTAACATCAATCATCTCTAATTCTGCATGGTTGTCCCTGTCTCCGCGCTTGTGCTAACCCTAAAATACTGATGTTGTTTTTTGCTGTTGTTTTAGCTTGTTGACAGCTAGGTGTGAGAGGTGCTGTGATGTTAGAGGTAGAAGAGGGCTGAGCCACGAGTGTAGCGCAGCTAATGCATTTTTGATGTGGCCGGGAGGGCTAGCTTGTAGGTTGAAGAACAAGACGCCTCAGGCGTGTGTGTGTGTGTGTGTGTGGGGGGGGGGGGGGGGAGGGGAGGGAGAGAGGGAGAGGGAGAGAGAGAGAGACTGCCTGCCTGTAATCTTGAAGCACCAAACTAAGCATTTGACTTTCCTCCCTGCTTGACCATAACTTTTGTCGAAACAAACACACCTACCACTGCATGTTGCCTTTAAGCCTGTTTAGCCTCTTTTTCTCTGATGTGGGCCCAAAGAGGAACATAAATACATACTCAGATGGATTGTATCCTTATATATAAAATAATATCAATCGAAGAAAAAGAATCGCGTTTAAAAATGTTATCAAATTAAAAATACTAAATAATGATTTCTATGTGTTACATACCATAGAGTGGTACACATGACCATCACTTCCTGTTTTATTCTCGTACCTCTTCTGTTCCTACTGGAAGCCATACAACATTCCCATTCATTCAGGGCATGCAAATCAGCATATGATTTGTGCACTTTCTGCCTCGGTGAATGCATAACCTGTACGTCTTTGATAGCCTTGAACAAAAAGGCAGATGGTCAGATATGTGTCTGCCGTGTGTGTATCTGTGGTGAACAAAACAGGAACAAAAGCGAACTCTGCAGAGCCACAGGCCTGCCTCACACATCTGGGGAGACACAGCGACAACGACAGTGTTTCTGCCTGTCAGTGTGAGCATACACATAATATGTTTCCCATTCTTTGTGATTATGTGTGTGTGTGTGTGTGTGTGTGTGTTGGTGAGTCTGTGTGCGATAATACAACTGCTGTATTTCTTAGTGCCTTTACATAGAATGTGTTTTTGATGTATAGTGGGTTTCTTTGTGCGTGATTGTGCTTTGTATGTACAGATTGCTATCCAACAGTACATATACTGAGTGGGTGGATCCGCTGTTGTTTGTCTGAGTATTACACGTGTTTAGCTGAAGCTTTTCACTAAACCATGTGATGGTGGCAGACAATGCATGACCTTATGCAAGGTCGCAGACGGTCAACGTTGGCAGCACAGAGAACACGTCGGAGCCTCTTTTGGAGTGTTCTTTATTGGGGTTGTGTTTGGTGTGTTCAGCACACTCAGTGGACAGACATTTTCCCCCATAGTTGCCCTTGGCAAAGACAATCGTTCCATTTTCAATCAAGCATCTTCAATGCGCCTCACTGCCATTGTTCCTCGACATCTGCCTCCTCCAAGCGCTACTCATCCTCTTATTCCCAGTCTCCTCTCCTTCACACTCCCTTTTCCCTTCACATCCCCTCGATGGAAACTGAGAATTTACCCGGCCTGCTTTCTGTGGTCCAAGGCTACTTGGACAAAGGAAATTCAAAATAGAACCAAATTCAATCCGATACAAAAACATTAGCATGAAGTGTGCTACGGCCTTCGTTTGTTTGTTGTTCCCCAGCCTAGACCCTGGTACGGGGCGTCCTGCTCCAGCAGGGTCAGCGCCCCCCCGTCCGGCGAGAAGTTAGAGGTGTGAGTGAACCTGTGGAGGCCTCAGATGGGGCATACCCCAGGCACAGCCGGGGTGGGAGTTAGCGTGACGGTCTGTGTTCACAAGCCGGAGATGATGATGGCTGCTCAAGATTCAACCAATAATAATTATCTTCTGGTTTATTGCAGCTCTGTTGCATATCATTGTTAGCTGTAATGGAATTTAGGCCTAGTGGTTCTGCTGCTGATTTTCAAATTGCGTGGAGAGTTTGTGTTTATGGACTACCATGAAGATATCTTTGCTGTGCGTTTCCTAAGGATTATAATGTATGTTTTTAGCCCAAATCGTTTTAAGTCAACAAATGATATTTCTTTTGCAGTCCTGTACTAAAATCTAAAAGGTGAGTTTGAAGTATTTCACTCTAAAGGTAGTCACTTTCAAGGTAATAGTTTCCATGTCAGTGTCAGATACCTCTCTTCCCAGGATATGATTTGCCACAACCTGATAAATAATGTAATCGCACAAACGACTTGTGTTACATCCATCTGGCAACCAATGAACATTTTAAGATACAGATGTTACCCTAGCTTAGATGGTAGTTAATTTGGAGTGTCTTTCTATGCTCTCTCTCTCTCGCTCTCTTGCTCCCGCTCCCGCTCTCTTGCTCGCTCTCTCTTGCTCGCTCTCTCTTGCTCGCTCTCTCTTGCTCGCTCTCTCTTCCCCCCTGACTTTAATTAAATGTTAATGTCAAATAAACTGGTTCATAGTATGAATGCAATCCAAAGAAAATGGAGCACCACGTTTTCAATAGATGATGATGATGATTATGATATGAGCCAATATTTTATTTTAAGCAACAAAGTGCACCCATACCTCTTTGTATCATCTATTATAAGTTTTTGCTCAAGAAATCGATAGATAAAACATTGATTACTTGAAAAAAACATGCAGATTAGTGGAGGTGAAATGTGAGGCGAGAGTTATAGGTTCAGTCAGTGAGTCTGTTTCTGTCATTGTGAGTCTGATGAACAAAGCGGCTGATGAACAAAGACTTTTTATTGCAATGTGGCCTTGATCCTGGCTCCTGCCTAGGCCTGCTAGGACCAACACAAAACATTCAGTGATGAATAGTACTTCCAGAGTTCTAATACAAAAGCACAGAAAACAATCTTCGTAGCATTGCAGCCAACAGAAACTCATGTGAACCCGAGCGTATTGAAAACGGGTTCCTCTAAAAGTGTTCTGGGATTTGGGACGGTGAGGTGTCACTGCAGGGTGCTGACATCCAGACGTCTGCAGGGCTTTTGATGGCTTCTCAACCGCAAACCATTACACAGCACATATTTAATAATTTATCCTTGCATACTTATTAATATATATTTAGACATACATATTTATCCATAGATATTTTCGACACAATTAGCCATACACATTCATTCATACCTATTTCCATAGAATATTTTTCATTGCATTTGTATCCATAATTAATCATACACATTTGCTATAGAGAAATCCATCGTGTAAATCTGGCCTGAATCTGCCCACATTTCAGTGCATGACATAGGATGCTGCCCACTTGTGATTCCTGCACAGAGCCCTTCACTGAAAGGCAGTGCTTGGTGGGGATGTGTTCTCGTATAGTGCTAAACACTTTCTCAGCTGTTGAGTTGCACCAGCCTATTTTCAACATAGGTGATGCACAAAGATGTCAGCATCCAGGAGCTACTGGAAACACAAAGAGTTCACCCAAATTCTCCATCTTGTACAACGGAAGGCACTTTGTGTGTGTGTGTGTGTGTGTGTGTGTGTGTGTGTGTGTGTGTGTGTGTGTGTGTGTGTGTGTGTGTGTGTGTGTGTGTGTGTGTGTGTGTGTGTGTGTGTGTGTGTGTGTGTGTGTGTGTGTGTGTGTGTGCCCGCCCGGCTGCCCTGAATATCCTTACAGTATTTAACATAATGAATAAGCAGGCGTGTGGCCTGTCAAACGAAGATATAACATGACTTTAAATAAACAAAGAGTCTGTCAACTAATTATGGACACGGACATGCCGCTCATTTACAAAGAATGCACGAACGACATATTCACGGGGTGACATTTATTCGCCAGTCAACATGGAGTTTTCTCCATTTACATAATACTAGTCTTCATTTCTTGAACTGAAAACTGAAACTTTGGCCTATATTCATGTATTCATCACTAACAATAATGGGCTTGATATATCCTCAAGACTCTCAGTTCACACATGCATTGATCCTCCAGCATTCAGGGGATGATGTACTGCCATAGATGGTTACTAGTCCATACCGCATCCATTTCACACAGGATGGACCAAATTTTCAAGATAACCTAATCCTCCCCATGGTATTATTCCAAAACCTATTCTGTGTCTGCATGTTTTGCGAATTATTCACGTGTGACTGACCTCCTTTCAGTTGCTATTAATTATCCATCTAGGAAGTCTTTTATGGCTTTGGTCGCTGGACAAGAAAAAAGAGAAACACGCCGAAGGACTTGAGTCACAGATAATGAAGTATAGCCTATTAACAGACCCACATTTCATCACCAACGGCTTTGGGAAAAGCACAGAGCAAACTCTGGGTTGGGTCTGAGAGAAGTCTTATATAGACCACCCCGAACAGCCACAATCACCTCCACCCCCATCATTCATCACCATTTATGTCCTCGCAGTTTGGGAATGATAGCAGCGGCGGCGGCGATGATGATGACACTAATAGTAAAGACGATAACGCTGATGGAGACGATACCGATGCAGATGATGATCATAGTCAGAGCTAGAGCCGCGGCAGTCGAGGGGGGTTCGCTCCTCTTTGAGGTGATTGCTCGGAACGCCGCCATTGTCCAGCAGTGAGTGTGCCTAAGCATTCACCTTCGAGCACTGAGCCCCATAATGGTAATTGAAGCGGACAGTTGGAAAAATCCACTTTGAACGCAGGTCTCATAATTTCACCGACCAGCGCGACGTTGTAAAGACATCGGCCCCCAGAGGGCCGTTGCAGCGTATTGCGGCTTTATATAAACGAGGATATTACCGCAGACGCTTCAATAAATGCAAACGATCAAACGGTAATCCCTATCTGGACGGGAGTTATCTGCCTGTCCTGTCTTTTCATCTCCGCTTTGTGAGTCCTCAGACGCGTTTCTCTCCTTCCCTTGGTCTCCCTGGGAAGTGTTTGCATCTCGACTTGGAAGTGAATTTGCCTGAGCATCTGTGTGTGTGTGTGTGTGTGTGTGTGTGTGTTTGTGTTTGTGTGTGTACCGTCGTTCTCAACTGCCCTCCCGAGATCGTTGAAAGTAAACCACGAGAAGGGGAGAGATAGGGAGGGGGGGGGGGGAACTAGAGTGCACGTGGAATAAACCATTGCTCTGATCTTTTTTTAGGTCCTGATGTTTTAGGTCAACGGTCCTTTTTGAACACTAGGAAATGAAAGACCGAAGCCTGCAGTGGTTTTATGTTTATCCCCTTTGGATGAAGTCAGTTGAGCAGAATGTCAGCCTATAAAAGGCTTGCAGGGAGTTTAGTGTTTTCATAGCGTACTCCTCATTCTCCGAAACCTCTCTACGGATACAACCACCTCGGCTTTCTCTGATAAGTTCAACTGGAGCGTTCTGGGATTAGGGTGCATCTCTCGTGCCTGTTTGTCTGTAGACACTTACCTACCAAGGGAGAACGGGATCAGGAAACAGTATGTTTCCAGCCAGGCCTTGCGCTGCTCTCTTACACTAGGATATCCTGTCAGATCCCCCGGGCTAGCAGCTGGTCACTGAGTGGTACTGCTGAAGCAGACTCGAGCCAAGGCTGTCCCTTTGACGTTCTGTCTGTGTAAGTGAGTGTGACTGATTTAAGCCTTAAAGGTGTGTGTGTGTGTGTGTGTGTGTGTGTGTGTGTGTGTGTGTGTGTGTGTGTGTGTGTGTGTGTGTGTGTGTGTGTGTGTGTGTGTGTGTGTGTGTGTGTGTGTGTGCGCGTTGTGTTTATCGGCCCATTTTTGTGTTGTGTGTTTGTGTGTGTTTGAGTGTGTGTATCAGTTGTCCCACGAGTATGCATGTGTGTGTTTGCCAGCCCGTTTGTGTTTGTGTAGGTGTGTGTGTTTGTATGAACGCAGGAGTGTATGCCGGCTAGGGGGTGGTTTTGTGTGATAAGGGGCTACAAAAGCACACTGAAGTGCATAACATTAGATATGCTGCTCTGCCATCTATGGCGGAACCTTCTCTTGAACTTGAACTGCAGAAGATTGTGCTTCAGCAAACTGCGTCTTAAGGATTCAGCATCCTTACAAAGAGAGCCGTTCTCAATATGAATAATGTAAATGTGAAAAGCAGGGCGGGTTCTCCATGTCAACGTTTGGTTTAAACCGCTACGCATCAAACTGAAGCCTCCTTTGCTCTGACCCAATTGCTATTGGAATGAAGTCTAATTACACTGGTTGTCTGGTATCTTGTCACCAGCAGCTATCTCCTTGTTGGAGGTGGAATTAGTCATTTGTGGAAAAACTAAAAACCAGTAATAGGCTGTACAATTGCAAAAATGCATCAGGGCTTTGGCTTGTTTTCCCATTTGATGACGTCCCAATCCACCAATTAATTGGAAAACTTTTCAACCGAGAGGATATTACCTTTGAGGTGATAGAACACCCAGCCACTCAACCGTCCGCTCCTCGGCGGCGCCCTCCCCTCCCTGGTTCTGTTATTGTCTCTCTCTCTTCCTCTCTGGTGCGTGCTCACCCGTTTGTGTATTCCCAGTGGCCAACTCATTCCATCATAAACGCTTTTAAAACTGTGTGGCTGGAAAATTGAGTTGGCGTGTCAATTTTCGCCGAGCAGCAGCACTCGACACTGTTTGTTTCCGGGAAGTGCATCCTTTGCGGAAGATGCATTTGGCCTCAGAAAAGGCTTTACTTTTTATAATGTGTTTGGGGGATTTGATGCGATGCGGTTATTCACAACAGATTGTTTTTGAATGGTGTTCACCTGACTCACCTTCTCCCCGGCCCCTAGATGGTTGACAAGTCCGACCGTTTGAATCGTTTTTCACTTGCACATCTAACAGCGTTCTTGTCTTCCAGGTGACGGCTTCGTCTATCGCGCTTCTCTTCGGTGGAGGACATCCGGCTTGGACTACCTCTGTCCTCGGGAGCATGTCGGCGAGCTTCCGACTCTTCGATAGAACTTGGTAACCGCACGTCAAGGAGACGTCTCCACGGCACAAGGAAACGGCTAAACACGTCAACCAGACCGGATACCGGACGCCCTTCCACCAGTGTCCATTACGCCTTTCCCCTGCACATGTTCCTCTCCAGCGGACGTCTGTCAGTCCGCAGTCAGACAGATGTCTCCAGGCCCTGCTGCTCTCTAGTCCATGGACTCTTTGGATCCTTCCTGGTCAGAAAGGTGAACTGATCTGCTCCGGTTGGCCGAGGTGGATTTCCAAACATTGGTGACGAATCGACCGGACAAGCACCCGTGCCATTTTTGTAGTAGTTATCCCCGATTGATTATTTTTCACCTCAATAACGTTGGCCTTCTAGATGACCGCGTCCGCTAAGGATATCCGCCCAATCACGTCAGAGCTCCGCCTCATTCATCACCCCACACCCCCTAGCTTCCCGGAGCGCGCCACCTCCCACCGCATGCCAGCACTTTGATATGTGGGGAGCCTGGGGCCCCTGCAGAAATCCAACGCCAACCCAGACTCCAAACCCCGCCCCCCCCGTCGCCACGCCCACCTCCTCCTCCTCCTCCTCCTCCTCCTCCTCCTCCTCCTCCTAAGCCTCCTCCGCTCGGCGACTCATGACCTCCGCGGGAGCCAGGTAGTCCAGACCCAGCCCACCGAATGCCTCTCATCTGAACCCCCCCCCCCCTCCCCCCCTGTCCCAGTCCCCAGCGAGGCAGCCCCGCCCGCCCGCCCGCCTGACCGCGCGCAGTGGGCGCATGAGCTCCGGGCGCCAGTAGCCAGGGGGCCCCGCCCACGCCAGCGCTATCGTGGCCGGCCGTCAGGCGGAGGGCGGCCATCGGCGGCGGCCGTCGCCGTCGTCGTCGTCGGCGGCCATGGCCCGGCTGATGCTGGGCCGGACCCTGGAGCGCATCTGCAAGGGCGTGCTGCTGCTCTGCCTGCTCCACTTCCTCATCATGATGATCCTCTACTTCGACGTGTACACGCAGCGCTTCGACCTCTTCAGCCGCTTCAACAACGGCCGCAACGGCTCCCGCTCCGGCGGCGGCGCCAACAACAACGGCGGCACGGTGGCGGCGGCGGGCGGCCACCACCTCTACCTGTACAACCTGTCCCGGCCCAACGCCACGCTGGCCGGGTACCTGGCGGCCGGCGAGCAGCTGCTGCCCAGCGTCAAGCCCTCGCCCAAGCCGCTGCCGCCGTGCCCGGAGATCCCCCCCGGCCTGGGTGAGTGTCTGTCCCCCCCCCGCACCTCCGTCGCCTCCGCCCCGCCTCCCCGGGTACT